>NC_056731.1:1744268308-1744274506 GCF_019279795.1 Protopterus annectens
ATACAATTAATATTCTGGAATGCTGGATATTTGACCTGACTTCTGGACTCAGTCATAAAAGCCTGTACTAATCTTCTGTGGACTACACTGCAATGACTTTCTGTGTATCAGTCTAAACTAATTGACTCACTTCTGTTTGAAGTATTTCCTAGTAATACCAAAACCCTGTAAATTTCCTAGAAGTTCTACATGCCTCTCTAACATTGGTTTCCAAACCTGCTTGTACTTAATGTACTACACATTCTAACACATTTTATTTTTCTCAATATTGCTGAGAAAAGGTTATTCATTTGTAGTGAAACATTCCTTATGTACATCTAAAACATTCCTTATATACATCTGTTTTATTATGGTTGCATTTGTAGGCCCATGCAAAGAGAGTACTGCATTTAAGTGAAACCTAGTCTTACATGGACTTTGTAGATGTCAAATTGCCCCTGTGCCCACCAGAGGTGTTAATCTATTTGATCTTGTCCTCATAAAAACATTTCTCCCAATTGCACCACCCTGCTTGTTTCCATTCCTTTGTCAAATCTGATCAAACCCTAATAACTCCTCTATCTTCAGGAATTCCTCCAAAATCAATTATTTACTATTCACTGATCTTATTGATAATCACAAATGGTTTAGCTTCCAATAAACCATGTAAATGAGGATGCTGCCACAGATCTGAATTTTACTACCTCTTATATAGATCCATTGAGGCACCAATACCAATCTGGTATAAGCATATTGTCAAGTTTAGAGCTAACTACCACATCAGTTGACTCTATAATAAAACGAAAAGGCTTCTGGCCATCACTTAAACATGCCCACTTCATCATGATAAAAGGGATTTAAAACTGGTATGGAAGCCTCACAAACATACCATTAAGAAATGTAAGGCTAGATATGAAGTTAGGATTGCAGCTAATTCAAATGTAACCATAAGGCCTTCTTCAGCTATGTTAGGAAGCTAAGAAGTAACCTACAATTCCATACTGAGCTTATCTCCAAAGATACCTCCCTCTCTGAACCCGAGGATATTACTAATATATATATTTTTTAATTCTCTTTCAACTTCACTCCATCCACATTTCTCGCTTTTCCCTCCATTACTCATCACCCCTCAAGATAAATTTGGACTAACTCCTTCTGGCACTTTCTAGAATTAAGAATACTACTTCAGTGTGCCCTGATAATATCACTGGATGTCTGCTGAGAAGCATAAAGTTCCACCTAGCAAAATCTGTCCATCAGCAGAGGTGTGGAGACTGGCATATTGTGGTGCCCTTACATAAAGGTGGTCCTCACTACTGACCTTGGGAATTACATGCCTCACTAGTATTATTTACAAGGCTACATAACTTATCATAGCTGAAATAATAAGCAATGACATAAGTGACTTTATATCCCTGGACACACACTAGATCAATTTTTTAAAAGTTAGATCATGTCTGCTTGACCTGGTTGAAGAGCTACTGAGGCCAAGGATAAGGGTCATATAGTCCTGCTTATCTGGACCTTGCAAGGCTTTTGACACAATCCCTCATATTGTGATTATTGACAAATTCTCTCATATCAACATAAACCCATACATAGTTCTTTGGATTAGTAATTGTCCATCTGACAGAACCTATACCATTAAGGCGAGGTTTATTTGCTCTGCACAGAAAAATGTCACGAGTGCTATTCCACGTGGCTCTATCTTGTGTCCCCTCCTCTTTGTTATGTATTTCTCTTCCATAAAAGACAATACCAAAGGAATATAGATAACCAAATTTGTTGATGATTGCAAACAATGGGTGATTATGAAATTGTGTTCAGATACTCAAATTCTCCAGCAAAGACTGGACCAAAGAGATGTTTGGTGTATTAATCATTGGCTTACCTTCAACATCAAGAAATATAGCATAGTTTCCTTTGGTAAATCTAGCACCACTGCTGTTTACTATATAGAGACTGTTGCACTTAATTTTGGCGCTGTGGTCAGGGACTTGGGTACAGACCACTACATCTCTGTGGTGGTTAGAAAATCTTTGTACTTTTCACTACTTATTATTTGCAATATCTCCCCAAAGTTCAGAGAATATATAATTCCACATGATTAACCCTTATTAGGCTCATCGTTGAATATAATGTACCCTTCAACATGTTCCTTGCTAAACATCTAAACCAACTTGAGAGACCTCATTGTTTCCTCATCAAAAAGATCTCAGGTCTCAGAATCCTTAGCAATCCTGATAAACTAAAAGCCCTGTTCCTCAACTCAGTGTCATACAAACTCCTGGGGGTGATGTCTGCTTAGAGTTCCATTCTGTGAATGACCCAGCACTCTTTGAACCCCTTCACCTAAATAGAGCCACTAGTAAAGAAAACAGCTTGTTCTAGACACCTAAACCTGTACTACCACATCAACAACACTAAATAGAATGACAGATACCTAACCCAACATAAACTTGTAAAATAACCAGACTGCCAAACAGTACTTCTCAAGTACCCTTTAAAATCCACCTAGAAGACTGGATGAGTGATCACAAATTTTCACCAAAGATCTTTCTGTTCAACTGCACTGGATTATGTGGAATGCTATGCACCTGGAATAGAAAACAAGCAGTGCTCAGCTTTTCCGTATCACAAGGTGTTGGTTCCGCTTTCCATTCTCTGAGTAGCACAGACATCGTAATTTTATTTTAGCCAATCAGCACAGAGAGAGAGAAAGAGAGAAAATAAGACCAATTACAGAGCAAGTGTTCTCAGGCAAAGAGACCAATCATGACTATGCTAGTTTTCAAGCCACTGTGATATTTTCAAAAATGCTATCACGGGGCATTTTTTTCTTTGGGAAATAAGGAGTGCATTAATACTTCAGAATGGATTTTAAATCGGGAGGCAATATAGTAGAGATTGGCTTTAATTGAAATATCTACCTGATTTGTTTGGTTGTCTGCTGAAATTTGTGAGTGCTGGATGTAATGCTATATGGCTGGAAGCTGCAGCTTTGACTTGGAGCTAAGTTGATCCATTTCTGCAGCCCTGTTTACTGTGGACTATATATTTATCTATTATTTTTATCTTGTGCTTGGGGATGCTGGAATTGGTTGGATTTTCTGCAAAGGATACCTAATGAACATGCTAATTTAAGTTATAGCAATTTGGGGAAGGGGGATCTTCTGAAATGCATATAAAATCATACCTGTTCTGAGCTATCCCGGATTCTGCCTCCTAGTTTTGTTCTGTCCCTCCTAAAAGTTTTAGTTTTATTTGTAAATTCCAGCTGAACAGTTAATGTTAGACTTTTTCTTCAGAGAATAATTCTGATGTAAAATGCATTGCTCTAATAACTTTCTGAGTGAACTATAATATATCCTTAAGTGAATAATATGCAATAAATTGCATCTGGTTGTGTGCCAACTGTCCCTCATAACATTTGTTTCTGTCCTTGATTCCTGAACAGAGAAACTGAAAGCTACTTTTAGGAGAAGTTGTTCTGGGGTATTAATGGGGGCTAGGCTATAGTATGAGGAAGGGGGTCAATGCTGTTTTAAAATGTTTAGGTATGCATGTAAAGTATCCCTGATTTTGCATTATATTTTTTGCACTGTCCCTTGCAAAAGTTTTTATTTTTCTGCTGAATCACTAATGGTTATAGTCAATATCAGACATTGATGATATAGTTCTTCTGGCATTATAAAAAAATTAAAATAATATGTTAAAAATGCACCACTGCCCCCCATTATGCTTGATCTTGTCCCAGATTCTTTGACAAAGATGTTGGGAGCTATGAGGCGGTAATCTCCAAATGTTTTGTTCTGGTTTATTACTAGGCCTGCAGCATGGGGTGGGGGACTCTTTTGAGATATATGTATATAGATATGCATACTTCTGAAGTGTTTTGACTCATGGTTTTGCCCCATGTCTTGTAAAAGTTTTGATCTTTCTGGTAAATCATTGTACATTAGTCAGTCAGTGACTGACATTAAAGCATCATCCTTTCTGTTCATAAAATATATGTTTATGCAAAGCATGAAACATTAAAATGTCATACCTTTTCTTCAGAAAATGGACACTGATGCAAAATGTGTTTTTCTATTAACTTTGTGAATGAATTAGAATAATATACATTTTTTCTAGAAGAATTTGATAATACAAATGAACAGTATGCTTTTGGTTGAAAGACCACTTCAGCCACGCACACTAAAAATGGAACATTTACATGCAGTGCAAAAATAGGATGTTCCACATTTTGGCCATTTGTCACACATTACTATGGCTTGTGTTCCACAATGGCCTGCTAAGAGGTTGAGACCTATGCCAAAGTTATGTAGAGAAAGTCTGTTTAATGGGGAACATTATTAGTCTCCCACCAGTACTGGGTGATGTGGCAGAGCTTTTTGATGGTCTGCTTTGGTTGTAATTAACAACTTATGAACCTATGAGCCTGTGAACTTCATCTAGGAAGCTTTCTATTTTGTCGGCTTACCTTGTGTTCTCCCTTTAAGGGGTTGAGATCTGTAACTACAGTGAACTTTCTGGTATTCAGGCAGAGTTGAAAATTTTATAGAAAACAAACTATGCCTAGAAAGTCCCTTTGTACAGCTGTATGGGATTCCTCTCTGAAATTAAGCCTGTAGCACAGATGCAATATGTGGTGCTGTTTTCCCAATATACCCATAGTTCAAAGCATCCAGAAGCACATAAAATTCTTGATTGCTGTTAAAGATGGCTTGCACAGGGATCTACTAAAGGCTTCTTTAAGTGTTCAGAACTTCTCTTCGGGGGGGTATCATAATATATTCGGGAGGACAAACTTCTATAGCACCCCATTGATCCTAGGAATGCACTCACCTGCTAAGTAGTAGCAGGGTAGGTGATTCCTGAATGGCTTCCACCTTTGTGACCACTGGTCAGATCTTACCACTGCTCACTCTCTCAAGACAGATAAGAGACATATGCACTCCCACCTGGCACTTGTTGGCCTTAAAGTTAACCCTTCTCTTTTCAGTCTGCCCAGCATTACCCTAATATGTAGAACATGTTCTTGCCCGGGCCAGCTGTGGATTGCAATATCATTGAAATAAGCAAGAGCATAGACCCTAGCTCTTTCCAGGATGTGATTTAGAACATTTTAGAAGGTTGCTGCAACATTATTCAACAAAAAGGGCAGCTTAGTGAACTCATATAGCCCTGAAGGGCTTATAGAAGTTGACCTTTCCTTTACTGCTAGTGTCAAGGGTACCTGCAAATAACCCTTGCTCAGGTCAATAGTCAGATACTTAACACCACCCATCTCAGCTAAGGCTTCACCTGTCCTGGGCATGTGGTAAGCATTTGAATCTGTGCAACTATTGAATTTTCTGTAGTCTGCACAGAACCTGGTGCTGTCATCTTTCTTTTTTCACCTTTTCTTTGTAGCTGTCCATCAGCTGCTACCAGCTCCTCTCTTCTCCTCTTTCACTAAGTCTGTCTGATCCATCTCAGCCTCTCCTGGACTCAGTCTATCCCATGTCTAAGGTTGGTGAAGAGTTGAGGATGCTAGTTTAGTCTCACACTGCTGCTAAGGAGTGTGCACTAACCCCTACCATTTCTGTGGCAGCCTTGCCTGCTCTAAAGTCATTTCCTCTGGGAGGTGCATGTGCACTTCTGTTCCTGCACAGTCTCCCAACCAAGTTGTATATTGCTTGCAGCATGGAGCTCACCAGACTCTTAATGCTGAAAATGCAGTGGGCCAAGTCATCATCTCCCCTCCTCAGTATGGGGGAGACAACATCATCCATTCACTCCCATCCTCTCCATCTGGTCCCTCCATCACCTATGCCTCTACATGAGCACATCTGGGGAACTGTAAGGGCTTTATCCATCTGCACCACAAGGCTGGGTGGTGCTGTCATATTTCTTTAGCACCAGTAGCAGCGATGAGGCCCAGGGATTGTTGGACTCCTGGAATACCCCTAGATCCAACACCTCCAGCAGTTCTTCCCTTAGGGTCTGCTAAATGTAGGCATTCTGTAAGAGACCTGCTTCACAGACTGCTAGGACCTTGTATCCACACTGTGATCCACCATGTGGATGCACGCTGGCTTACCAGTTTACATGCCACCTAACATCTGTAGTACTGCATGGATTTCCTGAACTTAGGTAAGGGATAACTTCTGTGAAAGAATTGCCATTTCCACTGATGTCCAGTATCTAAACTGATTGATTGTGTAACCCACTGCA
>NC_056731.1:1744275006-1744302506 GCF_019279795.1 Protopterus annectens
ATCCAGGAACAGCCTATAGGGGCGTGTAAGAGAGCTCCTAAAACGTCTCTTACACAGACAGGGCTGGGATATGCAAATTACCTCACATGCAGCCGAAAGGCATGCAAATGAGGTAAATTTGCGATCCAGGAAGCACAAACCTGTCTGAGTAGGAGCCGTGTTAGTTGCAGAAATGTACTCAGTTGACAACTGAGTACCGTTCTGCAAATAGCACAATGGAGCCTTGTCAGCTCCAAATAAAGGTTGCATATGGTTGAGGAAGCATGCCAATAGCCAAATATACGGCCATTGGAAATGTTCCCAGATGCAAAATTAAAATAAAACTACTTTTTTTTTTCGGCGATTTCCGACGTTTAAGCTTAGTGCAGCGCCACGCAAATGGGCTGAGCCACAAAAAAACAAAAAAATAAAAATTAAAACCCACAAACGTGGGATTTATGAAAATTGTTAAATTACAATGTAAGGGAATAGCAGGCTGAAGACAACATGGCCACCGAGTAGGGGTTGCTAAGGGGAGAAGCCCAATCTAAGACATGTAACCAAGCATTAGTAGGCAATCCTATGTAAATGAGTGTTAGGATAGTGAATCGCACTTTTACATAGCAAATGAGCACAGTCAGTGGAGTGTAGGAGTAGGATATGGGGAGTAACAGAGTAGGAGATAGGTGACATCACAAGGGGGGTATGTATGAAAGTAGTGAAGCTCATTGGAGCAGAGTGTCATGTGTTAGCTGTCAGTTAGACATCATGGAAAGAGGTGTGTCAACAGGTAAGCCAGGGAAAGCCAAGAAATGGAAGGTGTATACTGTGGATAACACCAAAGTTTTTGCTGAGCGGGTATGCGTGCGTGCCCATAAACCCGAGTAAGACAGAGTGAGCGCATGGAAGCGTGAGTGCGCACGTTTAACCCGGAGTAAGCATGTATAAGGCTGTTTAAAGACCTGTAAGTGCGTATGCGCTGGTGTGCGCGTGTTTTCACCGGAATAAGCAAGTTTTAGTCCGTCTAAGCATGTGTGCGCGCATGTGAGCTGGTGTGCGCGTGTTTGCGCTTGTATGCGCAGTGCTGCCCCCGAGGAAACAGAAAGGAAAAAGGAAGCACAACAAATAGTAGGAAGCTACCAGGGAGTACTAGCAGAGCTAGCAGGTGAAAACAATCAGAATCAGGCAATTACACAGGCAGAACACTAGCCCAGCCCAGCACTTAAAACTCTGCAAACAACAGTGCAGTGTGTATCTCTCAAGAGACACTGCAACACTGGAGTAAGCTACTAGAAGTGAAAACTGAAAAAGCTTCACTCAGACAAAAATGCTAGGGGCTGCCATTGCTGTTATAAGGTGACATATGCAACATGTTGAGGGTGGTGACAATGCAAATGCTGCGGACCACCCACAGTGAGGAGGCGGAGAAGAGTGTACAGGCCCAGGGTCACCTACCAGGGGTTACATGAGCTGGAGATAGTGGAGCGCTATAGAGTGGACAGAGACCTCCTGCAGCAAATTGTTGAGCTGTGCAGGCCACACCTCACACACAGAACCAACAGAGGGGAACCCATCCCAGTGGAAACCAAGGTATGTGTTGGCCTAAGAATACTAGCAACAGGTACCTTCCAGAGACCAACTGGTGATATGATGGGGATATCACAGGCATCAGCATCCAGGGTACTGCACCAGTTCCTGGATGCCGTGTCAGCACATGTCGGTGATCATGTATATTTCCCCAATTCCCGTGAGGTATTGGCCAGCAATATGCGTCTCTTCCAACAAATAGCAGTATACCCTGAGGTAGTGGGTGCAATAGACTGCACGCATATACGCATCAAAGCACCAGCTGGTGAGCAGGGTAGGGCCTACATTAACTGCAAGGGCTTCCCCTCCATCAACTGCCAGGTTGTATGTGATGCCCAGAGCATAATAATGAATGTGTGTGCTGGCTGCCCTGGAAGCTACCATGATTTCCATATCTGGCATCTGACGCAGCTGTACCAGACATTTGCTAATGGGGACATCCCACATGGTCACCTAGTGGGGGATGCTGGCTATGCACTGGAGCCGTGGCTGATGACACCCATCAGAAACGCACACACACCTGAACAGGAACGCCATAATGAGGCACACGCACAAACACGAAATGTAATCGAGCGTGTGTTTGGGCTGCTCAAGTCATGGTTCCGGTGCCTGGACACATCTGGTGGAGCCTTGCAATACTCACCAACTACATGTACCCAAATTGTCATGGTATGTGCTATGCTACATAATATGATTCTGTGAAAACAGCTGCAGCAGGACCAGCATAAGTCTGGGCCAAACAGCTCCCCACCATTGCCGCGGCCATCACAGGCAGAGCGTGACTAGGAAGAGGAACAACCGGAGCCTGCCCCAGTAGGCAGAAGGAGGCGTGCCCAGCATGCCTTGGCCTTGGCAAAGAGGCAACGCATAGTACATACACTGGCTCAGTAGGAACCCTGGAATTTATACCTCTCTCTGACTCCCACATATAGTGAAAGGGATGCCTAAGTTGACACAACCTGCTTTCAAACATGTACAGGGAGTGTAGTATGTGCATCCGACATAGGCAGCCCTGCAGCACCACCTGAGGCATGATTGCCATGTGTTAAGCAATGTAAAGTAGTGCTAAACAGCATTTACCACCATGTAGTATATGCAAACTTGATGACCTTCAGTATCATCCTACCCTCACCAAGCATGATGCCACAATATGAAGACAAGATGATCAATTACAACAATTGGCTTAAGTATTGGTCTCAGTCAAAGGGGATCCAATGCCTGTCAGCCTGGGTTGACATGCTCGACAAGACATGATGCTTCGCTAGGGATGGCTTTCACCTGTCACCCCTGGCCTTTCCTCCATAGGTATCACAAGGGATAAGAAACTAGAAGTAATGCTACTCAATGCCAGAAGTCTAAACCGCAAGATGCACGCACTCCAAACTCTCCTCAGCATGGAGAATGTTGATATCTGTGCAGTAACAGAAACCTGCTTCAAGGCTCCCAAGAGCACCCTAGCACTAACAGGTTACACCTCATACCATGCTTTACAGCCCCAAAACATGGAACAAACTACAAAAGGAGGGTGAGTATCAATATTTGTCAAAGATACCCACACCCCCAGGTTGGTGGCACAGCATGAAGCATCAGAGACTATCCATGTGCAACTAAAAGTGGGTAAAACCACCTTCCAGTTCATAGCCTGCTACAGACCACCCTCCTAAACCCAGGAACCACACTTGGCCGACTTGCGAACACATGAAAATATGAAGGTCTCCCCAAACACCATTATATTGGGCCACTTCAACTATGCCCAAGACCAGAAGTGTATCCCTCACTGGTAAGATCAGACCATAGAGTAATCTCACTGGATATTCACATCCCGACCCCAGCCCATGCCCAGAAAACCACAGTGAAAAACTTTTCTCTAAAGCAAATTTCACACTCCTCAAAATCGAGGTAGAATCCTTCACAGCCCCTGTGCCTGTGGAAAATATGGCCCAGACCTCAGAACCCGTTATAAACGCATTCTATGAACACCTTCAGGAATGCATAGATCATGCAATCCCAGATAAAACCAAGACCCAATCCTCCAAAGGCAGGCATCCTGTCTGGTGGACCCCAGCCATAAACAAACCATACAATACAAGGAGGAAGCTACTATATGATAGAGCAAAATCCCAAAAAGGGAAGGCATCTCCGATCAGTATTATTAAAAAACTATGGCCACACATAAAATCGTCTAAGGCCAGCTTTGAGATAAAAATTGTATGGGACACTAAGGATAATCACAAGGCTTTCTTTAGTTATGGTAGGAACCTGGGTGGGAATTCCCAGATATGCTCAGAATTAGTCCAAAATGACAAACAATACACCAAACTCACAGACATTGCCAACATCCGAGCTGACAGGTTCAATGCAAACTTCTCCCCCCCCCACCAAAAGGGCAAATATCTATCCCAGCAGAGTGCTGCCCCCCTGACATCTCAGATGCTCAGGTAACAGCCAGCCTCTCCAAAGCAAAACACACAGCATCAATGGGACCAGACGGTGTCCTGGGCTGTGTCCAACATGAACCCCAAGAAGAATTGAACACAAACATAAAACCACTGTTCAATCTCAGCCTTACCACAGCATATGTACCCAAAGAGCAGTGTACAGCAACAGTGGTCCCTATCCACAAAGGTGGTGCCTCAATGGATACTGCAAACTATCACCTCAGAAGCCTGACTAGCTTGGTCTGCAAAGCTATGGAAAGGATCATCATGGACCTCAGAAATAAAGATATTGGGGACCTACAGACACTGGATCCTACCCAGTTTGGCTTTGTTAAGGTCAGATCCTGCCTCTTAAACCTGGTTGAGTCATTTGAAACAGTCACCGAGGCCATTGACGAGGGGAAGGTGGTCCACACAGCCTGCCTGGACCTCGCAAAAGTCTTCCATACAATACCCCACTTGGTCATTATAGATAAGCTCACCAGTTTCAACATAAACCCCTTATGTCACTAGTTGGGTTGCAAACTAGCTCAAGGACAGAACCCACATGGTCAGAAATGCTGGAGCCATGTCAGACTCCAAACCAGCTACAAGTGGCATCCCACAAGGTTCAGTCCTGGGACCTCCCTTGTTTGGTATATATTTCTCGGAGGTACAGGCCAACACAAAAGGACTGTGGCTGAACAAGTTTGCAGATGACTGCAAACTGGGTGCCATAATTGACCCTCCAGCTGACACAAGCATCCTACAAAAGGGCCTCATAGAAACAGACAACTGGTGCCAGAGCCATGTCCTCAAGCTAAATGCAAAAAAGTGTATAGTCATCCCCTTTGGCAAAAACTAAGTGCCCACAAATTACCACATAGGTGGTAACCCATTAAGTACTTTAGAAGTGATAAGGGACCTGGGGACCCAAGTTGATAGCAATCTCTCATTTGACAACCACGTGGCCAAAGTGGTTAGAAAAACACTTCATATAGCCCATCTAATCATGAAGGTATTCACATATAGATCAGGGGAGGTCATTGTGCCTCTTGACTCATCCCTCATCAGGCCCATAATTGAGTACAATGCCCCTTGGGGATGTACCTTATCAGACACCTGCAGCAACTGGAAACACCCCAAAAGCACCTCACCAGGAGGATCAAAGGGCTCAAACAGATGCCATTTGCTGCCCAGTTAAAGAAACTGCAGCTCCACTCAGTGGCATACCGCCTGCCCAGAGGCGATCTGTGCCCGATGTATAAAGCCATGTCCAACCTGGAATCAATGGACATGCTGCACCTCGGTAAATCCGAATCCCATCAAGCTACACGCTCAAGAGACCTGAACCTCAGGACTGAAATAAATAGGACATGCTGGAGTGACAGATTCATAACCCAGAGGCTCCCTCCACTCTTGAGTAAGCTCCCACTCCAGGTTAGCCAGAGTCCCTCATTGACTCACTTCAAGAGGAATCTTGATGAGTGGATGGGAGATTGTAGGTTTACCCTGGGTATCACTTCTATGTCACTGTTAGACAGAGGCACAGTATACTAACCTTGAAAAATGTCATTGCAAACTCCAGGTAAAATGTGTGTTGAAAGCCAAACACACTCTGGCTAGGATTATAAATGCCCTAGGGCAGATAGCCTAGTATGAACCTATGAACAGAATCACACACACCAACTAGTACAACTGTGGTCAATGTGGAGTAATGTTTGGCAATGTCCACCCAAGTTGGTGAATACATAGCAATGTTGGAGAAGCCTGGTTTAAGTAGGCCATAGCTGAACAAAATGCAACATGCTCATATTTGCCCAACTGGCCCTTAACCAGTCTGGTCTGCTCAGTATGAATATTTAAAGCAGTGATGGGATTCAAACCCAGGATACTGTGCACCATAGTGAAAGTACTGAACCACTACACCATGACGGTATGGTAGTGTTCAACCACTATGAAAGAATGTTGACAAGCCTTTGCAAACTATCCCATGGAAACCCTGCAGGCACAGCATAATCCCTGTTGAGTTATGACATAAAGGAGTCTGGCAGTAAGAACACAACATGACTTCCAACACACACAGTATAAATGTCAATATTGGTCATGTTCACACACAACCACAAATGTAGTGGACTTCAGATCACAACATATGGAAAGGTCACACTGGGCATGCTCACACACTTGGATAAATGAGACATATGTCAGGCAACAAACCATGGAAAGCCTGAACTGGGCATGCTCACACACTCAGGCCATGTCTGAGTATAGCAGTCGGCCACACATATCTGGCAGTTGTATGTGTTAAGCCAGGAACCTCCCACGATCCAGCAATCCACTCTGTGCACACAGTTAAGTGACAACAGACACATATATTAATATACTGGAACCCTGTCATGATGAAACATGTTCTACAGATACACAAGTTGTTCATAGAAACTGGGAAAGCTACGGCAATAAAGACCTGCAAACAGTTTATCAGCAACAAATATTGTGCATCCCGAACATAAACATAGGTGCAGAGATCGATACTAGGCTGTCTGCCCTAGGGAATTCATAAGCCTAGCCAGAGTGTATTTGACGTCCGCCTCCCCAGTAGAGTAGCCTACTGTGCCTCTGTAAAGTAGGTCACAGAAGGCACCCTTTAAGGCTAGTTTGCTGTGCCTCTGTCAAGCAGGGACACAGTGGAGATCCCAGGGGTAAATTTGCAATTTCCCATCCATGCGGCTGGATTTTGCTGGAAGAGGGTTGGTGAGGGGCTATGTCTAACTTTAATTGGGATTCAATTCCAGAGTGAGGGGAGCCGCTGGGTAATGAATCTGTCCCTGCAGCATGTCCTATTTAGTTTTGTGCTGAGGTTTAATTCCCTGGAGTGTGTAGCTCTAAGGGTCTTGGATGTTATGAGGTGGAGTATGTCCATTACTTCTGGGTTTGACATGGCTGTGTACGGCAGGCATAGATTGCCTCTGAGCAGGTGTTAAGCAACTGAGTAGAGCTGGAGATCCTTTAGTTGAGCTGCATAGGACATCTGTGTGTAGCCCATGATCCTCTTGGGGAGGTACTGTTGTGGTCTCTGTAGTTGCTGCAGGTGTTAGGTAAGGTACACCCCAAAAGGGGCATTGTACTCAAACATGGGCCTGATGAGTGACTAGTAGAGGGCCACAATGACCTCCCATGATCTACATGCAAACCCCCATGTGATAAGGAGGGCT
The DNA here is from genome assembly GCF_019279795.1 of Protopterus annectens. Classification (NCBI taxonomy): domain Eukaryota; kingdom Metazoa; phylum Chordata; order Ceratodontiformes; family Protopteridae; genus Protopterus; species Protopterus annectens. The sequence continues at coordinate 1,744,282,202 of NC_056731.1, forward strand.
ATATAAAGGTCTTTGCAATGACTCTGTCAATGTGATTAGCAAAGGAGAGGTTACGATTTATGTTGGTCCCCAAATCTGTAAATACGTCTTCTGTACTTAATGGATTACCACTTATGTGGTAATTTGTGTGCACCTTGTTTTCCCCAAAGGCGATGACTATGCATGTCTTATCATGTAGCACGAGGCCATGGCTCTGGAAACAAGCATCCATCTCTGTGAGACCCTTATGGAGGAAGCATGTGTCAGCTGCAGTGTCGCTTATGGCCCCTAGTTAGCAGTCATCTGTGAAGTTTGTTAGACATAATCCCCCCGTGTTAGTCTGAACCTCAGAGAAGTACATACCGAACAAGACAGGTCCCAGAACTGAGCCCAGTGGGACACCAGTTGTAACTGGTCTGGAATTGGACATGGCACCTGCAATTCTGACTATGTGGGTTCCATCCCTGAGGCAGATAGCAACACATCTAGTGATATAGGGGTTGATATTTAAGCTGGTAAGCATATGTATGATGCCTTAGTGGGGTATTGTGTTGCAGGCTTCTGCAAGGTACAGGTAGACTGTGTGAACTACCTTGCCCTCATCCATGGCTTCAGTAACCATTTCAAAGATATGAACTATGTGTAAGAGGCAAGATCTGCCCTTAACAAAGCTGAATTGTGTATGATCCACTGTCTGGAGGCTCACAATGTTTTTGATTATGACTTCCATGATAATACGCTCCATAGATTTTTCTACCACACTAGTCAGGCTTATGGGGTGATAGTTCCTGTGGTCTGTTGTGGCACCACCTTTGTGGAGTGGGACCACGGTATCTGTATGCCATTCTTAGGGTACATATCCTGTAGTAAGGCTAAGTTGGAACAGTGACTTAATGTGAGTGTTCAGTTCTACTCAGAGCTCGTGTAGGACACACAGCCTGGGACACCATCCGGTCCCATACATATGCTATGTTATTTGCTGTGGAGAGGGCACCTTTCACCTGTGCATCTGTGATGTCAGGGAGGTTACATTAATTTGGGATGGGCATCTGTACCTTTGGGGGTAAGGGGGGGGACGTTTGTGTAGACTCTGTCTGCCAAGGTGTTGGCTATGTCCATAGGCTTGGCATATTTTGTGCTGTTATGCAACAATTCAGAGCATATCTGGGGGTTTCCACACATATTCCTGACATAACTAAAGAAGGCCTAGTGATTATCTGTAGTGTCTGGTCAAGTTCACTGTCACAACTTGCAAGTGATGATTATATGAGGGATTGAAGTGTCTTGCCAATACTGTTCAGAGATGTTCTCCCTCTGTGGGATATTGCTCTGTTATGTAGTAGCTTCCTCCTGCTGTTGTACAGCTTATATATGGCTGGGGTCAACCAGACAGGTCTCCTGTTTTGGAGGAGTCTTGGTTTTATTTGGGATAGCATGAGCAATGCATACCTGCAGGTGCTCATAGAATGCATTTGTAAAGGATTCTGCAGATTGGGCTGTATTATCCTCCAGCACGGGGTCTTTGAAGTATTCCACCCCAGTCTTCCCAAGTGCAAATTCTGCTTTTGAGAAACTCTTTACAGTGATTTCCTTAGCTGGGGGTGGGGACGGGATATGGATGTCCGGGGAAAGTTGTTTATGGTCTGATCTTAACAATGAGGGGTCTACCTCTTGTATGGAACATAGAGTCCCCATGTTGGTGATGATCAGGTCCAATATGTATTCCCCCTTGTGGCTGTGGTGACTGGTTGTGCCATGGCACATGGATTCACAAATTGTAGTGGCTGTAGGGTGATGTTGTTGAGGCCTGAGTAGTATCACCAGTCAATATTCGTGTACCTGAAGTCAACCACTAGAATGGTGTGTGTGAAGACCTTCATATCCTACACTGTTCTCAGGAAAGCCGAGTGCGATTCCTGGGTATGGGGGGGGGGGTGGTCTGAACTACACACCAAACCAATAGGCAGTTTTGCACAATGGTAGTTGTATATGTGTGGCCTGTCATGCTTAGTGCAGTGGTACCAACCCAGAGGTGTGTGTATCTGTGATGTATATGGATACACCCCCTAGTTGTGTTGTGTGTTACAAGTCCTGTGGTCACGAAGCATGGTATAAAACATAACCTGGCAGTGCCAGTGTGCATATGTGACCCTGAATTAGGCGTCTGTTAATGCACAGATATTGTTATCCCCCATACTGAGGGATAGTAAAAGATGTACATTCCTCTTTGGAAAGACTGATGATGTCAGCACCCTATAAATACAGCAGGAGAAGGGAAGTCATCCAGTAATGCGAATAGCGTGCTGCGCTAATGCGTCTCTCGCAAGTATCATAACATAGTTAGGTAGGGGTTTGAATCCTGCAAATGCTCTGTGTGTGTGGGAGGGGGGGGTGTATGATGCAATTCTCTTTGAAAGGAATGGCCTTTTTGAAGACTGGGATAACACACTAAAAGATATACATTCCTCTTTGGAAGACTGATGATGTCAGCACCCTATAAATACAGCAGGAGAAGAGCAGCCATCCAGTAATGTGAATAGCACGCTGCGCTAATGCGTCTCTCTCAAGTATCATAACATAGTTAGGTAGGGGTTTGAATCTTACAGATGCTCTGTGTGTAGGGGGGTGTGTATGTATGCAATTCTCTTTGAAAGGAATGGCCTTTTTGAAGACTGGGATAACACACTAAAAGATGTACATTCCTCTTTGGAAAGACTGATGATGTCAGCACCCTATAAATACAGCAGGAGAAAGGAAGCCATCCAGTAATGCGAATAGCGCACTGTGCTAGTGTGTTTCTCTCAAGTATCATAACATAGTTAGGTAGGGGTTTGAATCCTACAAATGCCATGTGTGTGTTTGTCAATGTGTTTTACTTTTATTATTCTATGACATATTATCATAACAGTAATTTCAATGCACACATCAGGTATGTGTGTGCCACATACAGATATGTACTTGTGACCTCTAATAGTTCCTATGTGTGAAGCCTGCCTCATATGAATACAGTTGTTACCTTTGCCAGCATGTGCCACAGCTTCCCAGACCTTAGGCCATACATGTATGTTGGTGACAATGCAGGCTAATGCAGTGATCTGTGTCCTAGACCAACTATGTGACACACACCCATGAATGCTTTGATAGATTAATGTGGGTGAGGGTTCATGTCTGGAGTATATGTCAGACATGTTAAAACACAGCAAAGTCTGTGAGTGATGGACATCCAGTGTAGGTGTATGGCAACTGTTGCAGATATGCATACAGACACCTTCTTGCTTAGGTGATACACCGAGGGACTGCAGAATACCTTTGGAAATGTGAATATCACAGGATAGACAAGATAACACTTGTCCACATGTACACACCATTACCCATTCTACATGATGGGTGCTACCACCTACGTGATACTGTTAGAATACTATGTTAAGTACATGCCGATGACAATGCTACAGTTGTGTTACAGCAATACAGCATAGCTTGGACAACAGGTATCTGTCTGTATGATACCCTTGTGGTGGTTAGGTGTGTCATGTGTAGAATGCATTGTAGGCCACTGTATACATTTGCAGTCATGGATGGACATATCCGTAGTGTGTTGGCATGTACGTGAGACTGCTATATGCCAAAGAGTATTGTTCCCAGGGATGTGTGGGGCTCAGTAAGAATGGCTACTGGTATAGTGTAGTACTGCAGGGATATCACTGACACCGGGTTTCCTACATCTCTGTATCAGTTGAGGAGACACCATGTAATGACCACTGAATGTCAGGCTATGTAGGTTGTGTATACCACCAGAATGCAGACCATTGACATTTGGAAACTGTATCACCCACAGCATACTTTCAAACCATGTCATACATACATGTGACCCCAAGTGAAACATATGTGTAGTACATTGCAAAGTGCCCACCAATAAGAACTACAATGTATGAATACTGTGTCACATGGTGCATGTCACCCTTCCCTTGTGTGCACTAAGCATCTACATACAGAGAATGCAACTCCACCTTGTTCACAAATGTACACCTGCATCTCTGTGCTGCAAACAGCACACATGTACTGTCCACTCCCCAACACATGCAGGCACAGGTACACACAACAGCCATGTGGCACATGTGCAGACAGCACACTTTGGGAATTAACATTGGTGTATACAAAATTACAATGACAATCATAGTGTTAATGCATCATGCATGCTCAGATATACCCACAACGATATCATTACACTGTACTGTTAACATGATAATATTACTACAGTGCTATGTAGTCACCCTGTGCATCAGCACCATGCTACCCTGTTCCTGCATCAATGTTGCAAATGGCAGGAGGTGGCACAGTTTCATCATATGCACAGGGTGTGTACTTGGTTTGCCAGAGTCTGCCATTGACACATCCAATCGACATGTATGTGTGTGTGTGTGTGTGTGTGAGTGTGTGTTAGTGAGGGACAACAGTACAACATGGGGCAATGTTGATGCAATGTGTGTGTGTGTATGTGTTAGCCCTAGGTGTTAGCATTATGTGTGTGTGTATGCATGCACACAGTTCCACCACGTGACTGCCATATACGGGTGTTTGTGGACAGCCACAGTCTGTACCTGCCAGGTCATACAGATCACTGTCTCTGGCCATGGACATGGTACTTGTGCCTGGCAGGGGTGCTACGGACAGTATCAGGTACTAAGCCAGACTGGGTACTGTCATCAGAGGCAGTGGGTTGTTGACTGGACACATGTCCCTGCTGAGACTGTCCAGAGCCACGTGCATGTGGTCTTCTAGGACGGTCTAATGACAGCACAGATCCAGCATTGCTGGGGCTGGTACTGGCACTATGGGAGCGGCTGTGGGTTTGTTGTCATCCGCGATGACTGCCAGCTGATGATGTTGCTGGCATACGTCCACATCGACGCCTCAACCGTCCTGCACTGTCCTGGCTCATGGACATGTAGTTGTGGAAGAGATCTAATGTGTCCCCCCAATATCTATCAATGACCTCGCTGATATTACGGATGGCAGCCGCAATGTCACGCATAGTGTCATTCATAGCGGTGCTATGTGCTCTAAGCTCCCTCAGACCCTGTCTGGTGTACCGTTCCATATGTGCCTGTGCCTGCATTACAGCCCAGAACATAGCTGAGGTTGAAAGACTTCTGTGGGCACGTCTGACAAGGGCAGTATGACCACGGATGCCCCCACGAGAACCCCTGGACATCTGCCTGTGTGGTACCATGTCAGGAATCTGGCCATGGCTGCTGAGAGGAGATGCATGTGCCAATGATACCACACTACCCTGGTCATTGCCCACTGTATGCTGTCCCTCAGCTAAGGACATTGGTGACACTGGCTGCATCGGCAGGATGACTGTGCGCATTGATGGGGTTGACTGCTGTGTAGTGTCGATTGGCTGACCAACGACAGACCCTGTCACTCCCTGTGCCATTACACATGTATCATCATTATCACTATCCCAAGCAGTGGCTTCAGGTTCCCTGCTGCACTCCACCAGAGCAACATCAGAACCTGTGAGAGGAAGACAGGAAACATGGTTTACAAGTGTGTACACGATGTTAGCACACATGCATACAGGCACACAGGCACACAGGCACACATGCACACATGCACACTCCTCAGTCCAGCATTTACAAACACACACACACCTGCAATCCAACACATACACAATACTGTTTGAGGGTGGGTGACAGTATCACAAGGAAAAACATCACTGCACACGTGTCAGCATGTAGATTATGTGTTGCACAGGAACATGCAGTGCAAGTGTAGACAGCCCTTGTTAATAACAGTATACGTGTACTTGATGCTTGTGTGTAGTTGTTCAGTGATTGTCTCCACCCTGGGACACAATGTGTACAAGGACAGAACAATGTTGTGCAAGTGTTACAAGCTGTGGGTGCATATATCTGCACACACACACAAACACACACACACACACATACACACACACACACACACAGACACACACACACACACACACACACACAAAACACATGACAGTGCTACACAATAACTGCTATGTGTACTTTTGTGGTCAGTGGAACTGGATGTGGTGTAGTAACATGAGCCATGATCAACATGCATCTTGTGGTCAGTCAACAATAATAATGTGTGCCACACAGGCAGCTAGCATGCTGTACCTGAAGTGCAGTAACATGACTATATCCACAATTACACAGCCACTTGTTACATGCGTGTGTAAGGTGGCCAATAGTGAGCATTGCCTAACATGAATGTATTATTTGTTCAAGACTGTTGCACAAAGACATGATAGGCCTCTACCCCTCAGGTATATTATGTGTGCTGCATAGATTATAAGTGGGATACTGAAGGGTATGCATACAGCAGGTGTCATAATTGGACATGTGTAGCAGGCTAAGGTGTAGTGTCTATGCCAAACATGTGTGTGTTGTGTACGTGTATCAGGTATGCCTATCCAATGTCTGGTACAATAGCAGCAGCCTGCATTTAAAGTGGAACCTGTGTGTTGAGAGACAGCCTTACAAGACTATCTGCAAATATATAGAGCTGAGTATATTTTTCTGTATTATTCTGTATTATAGAGCTAAATTGTTGCTTAGATATCTGTTGTCTTACTGTTCTGCAAATATACAGAGATCAGTATATATTTTTTTGGTTTTATAATTTGCACTCTGATTCCTCACATCTCTGTTGAACCTTTTCCCCACCCCCCTCCCTGTTCTTGGTTGTAGTTTAAATTTGGTGGCTTTTGCAGTGCCCACCCCACTGTAGATTTGATCTAGGACACTCCCCCAGTCCCATCTCTTTACCGCATTCTACCTAATAAACCCTTTCTGCACTTGCGTTTAGTCCTTTTTTAATTTAATTACATTTTTTCAAACTGTTTGTGGACTAATATTGCTACATACTCAAGTGTGCCAGCTTGCACTGCATGTGAATTGTTTTTACTACTGTTTTTGCTACTTTTCTGAAAAAAAAAATTGTAAGCAAGTTTCCTACCTTTCCTGTAATTAGTGTTCCAGATACAGATTTGCTGTATCCAGGACTATTTGTAAGCTTCTGAGCCCCCCAAGCCTTTCTGTGTTGGAGGGAAGCCTTCTAGCTTATCAGTGGGAGTGGTAAGCACTAGGTAACCTGTCTACCACATAAAGAGTGGTTCTGGCCCAGAATTTGTAGTTACTGGCCATTTGGGCGGTCTTCCATCTCTCTCAACTTTCTGATTTGAAGGCCTGCATTTGCACTTGTTTCTGTCCTGTAACTCCTGGGCCCATCTCATTTGCTCACTCAAAAAAAAAAAAAAAATGATCTGCTTTTACTGTATTTGTGTTTCTTCCTACTTTATTTTGCTTTTGCATCATCTTAAAAGTACTCAATTGTATTTATTGCTGCTTGGTATAACTCATTCTAAGCCTTTTAGTTTAAGCACTTGGGCTTCAGACCAGTTGTTTTACATTAAGAAGGCTTGTGGTCTGCACTGTAGTGGCAGAACAAGTAGCTTACATCCTTCTAAGTTGGGAACTGCTGATTGAGGGCTCAGTGTCTGTTATTCTAAAAGTGTATTAATTCTGGTTTAAGCACTTGGGCTTCAGGCCAGTTATTTTACATTAAAAGGGTTCGTGGTCTGCACTCTTGTGGGAGGAGAGGCTGGACTCTGCCCTTCTGAGCTGGGAATTTCTGGTTAAAGGCTTATAGTGCCTGCATATTTGAACTGCTTCTTACTGAAATTGGTACACCTTGTTTGCTGTAGCATAGACTAGATCCAGGCCTGCTGAATCTAGCTTTGTTTGTATAACTTGAGCACTAATCCAGGCATTCTTTAAAGTATTAAATTGTATTTATTACTGCTTGGTAGTAACTTGATTAAAGTGTAGCTATCATTCTAAGTCTTTTGGATTAAGCATTTGGGCTTCAGACCAGTTGGTTTACATTAGGAAGGTTTGTGGCCTGCACTGTGGTGGCAGGACAGGTAGCTTACATCCTTCTAAGTTGGGAACTGCTGAGTGAGGGCTCAGTGTCTGTTATTCTAAAAGTGTATTAATTCTGGTTTAAGCACTTGGGCTTCAGGCCAGTTGTTTTACATTAAGAAGGTTTGTGGTCTGCACTGTAGTGGCAGAACAGGTAGCTTACATCCTTCTAAGTTGGGAACTGCTGATTGAGGGCTCAGTGTCTGTTATTCTAAAAGTGTATTAATTCTGGTTTAAGCACTTGGGCTTCAGGCCAGTTATTTTACATTAAAAGGGTTCGTGGTCTGCACTCTTGTGGGAGGAGAGGCTGGACTCTGCCCTTCTGAGCTGTGAATTTCTGGTTAAAGGCTTATAGTGCCTGCATATTTGAACTGTTTCTTACTGAAATTGGTACACCTTGTTTGCTGTAGCATAGACTAGATCCAGGCCTGCTGAATCTAACTTTGTTTGTATGCTTGTTGTTTGTTTGCTTGTTATTTCCCTGAAATGCTAATTCCACCGAAAATGCGGCTTTTCAGCGCTTCTGTGGATCCCTAGTGATATCTGCATTGCTTACTGTACTTATTTCCTTGTTTCACTTGAAAGAAAGTTACTGTTTGTCGTTTTTGCATTTAAGTTACCTGTAACACATTGCATTTAAGTTTCCTGGCACTTGCTCACTAAAGCAATTATATAAGTCAGTACTAAAAAATTAAAAGCACTACACCCTCACAAACTCCCCTTGAGTACCTTGTTCCCCATTGGCCCTTTTTTTCAATTATAAAGGAATTCCCAATACTATTCTAACATGTCCAAAGGTCATTTGTCAATCTCCTCTCCGGTCCAGCTGGTGAATCTGGGAATCTTGAGGCAATGTTACAACTGCCTCATGTACACAGACAACCCTCTCCTCCTCCCAAAAAATTCCAACACATGTGAGAGATGCAACCATATAGCCATACTGGAGGCTAAGCTCTCTCAACTCAGTACTGGCAAAACCAGTCAGGAGGAGAAGGAAACCACACTCACTACAATTCCAGTCTCACACAGACCTACCACGACAGCAAACCAAACACATAAACACACAAAAACATACTCGGAGGCTCTTAATAAAAATCTGCCTAAGCAGCAGAGACCTCCAAATCAGACACCCAAGCAACCGCTACCCCAAAACAAAACACGTGCAACACATAGCTCATAAAGCCAGTGTACTGAACAGTCACAGCCGTTAAGGTTAAACAACACACCTGATACACTTGTAATAGGTGACTCTATCGTCAGGCACACTGGCGTCCCGCTCACCAGGCTGAACAAGGAGAAGGCACGGTGAGCTGCCTGTCGGGCGCTAGGATCCGCCACATAACACAAGCACTCAGGTCACTCCAAGGCAAGTACAAATATGACTCAGTCATTGTCCATGCTGGTATGAATGACCTGAGACATACCTCCCTGGACTACATGAAAAGAGACATAGAGGAGCTCTCTGAGCATGTAGCCCAGGCCGGTATGACCCTGACCTTGAGTAGCATCTAACCCTCACCAAGAATGATGCCACAATATGAAGACAAGATGATCAATTTCAACAATTGGCTTAAGTATTGGTGTCATTCAAAGGGGATCCAATGCCTGTCAGCCTGGGATGGCATGCTCGACAAGCCACGATGCTTCGCTAGGGACAGCTTGCACCTGTCACCCCTGGGCTTTCGGATATTGACAAAGGCTCTTGCTACCCCCATAGTGCCTTTTTAGGCAAGGCTCGAAAGACAAACCCACCTCCATAGGTATCACAAGGGATAAGAAACTAAGAGTAATGCTACTCAACGCCAGAAGTCTAAACCTCAAGATGCATGCACTCGAAACTCTCCTTAGCATGGAGAACATCGATATCTGTGCAGTAACAGAAACCTGGTTCAAGGCTCCCGAGAGCACCCCAGCACTACCAGGTTATAGCTCATACCATGCTTTTCAGCCCCAAAACTTGGACCGAACCACAAAAGGAGGGGGAGTATCAATATTAGTCAAAGATACCCACACTTCCAGGTTGGTGGCACAGCACGAAGCATCAGAGACTATCCATGTGCAACTAACAGTGGGTAAAACTGCCTTCCAGTTTATAGCCTGCTACAGACCACCCTCCCAAACCCAGGAACCCCACTCGTCCTTCCTGAGAACGCTGGAAAATATGAAGGTCTCTCCAAACACCAGTATATTGGGCGACTTCAACTACCCAAACATAGACTGGGAGCATTACTCTAGCTCCAACACCCTAGCCCAAAGGTTCCTAGAATTTATAAACTCAAATGCTATGGAACAACTTGTTACCACTCCCACAAGAGGGGAAAACATACTGGACCTGATCATCACCAACATGGGGACTCTATGCTCCAGACCAGAAGTGTATCCCTCACTGGTAAGATCAGACCATAAACTAATCTCACTGGATATTCACATCCCGACTCCACCCCCTGCCCTGAAAACCACAGTGAAAAACTTCGCTAAAGCAAATTTCACACTCCTCAAAACTGAGGTGGAATCCTTCAAAGCCCCCGGGCCTGTGGAAAATACAGCCCAGACCGCAGAATCCTTTATAAACGCATTCTATGAACACCTTCAGGAATGTATGGATCATGCAATCCCAAATAAAACCAAGACCCAATCCTCCAAAGGCAGACGTCCTGTCTGGTGGACCCCAGCCATAAACAAACTATACAATAGAAGGAGGAAGCTACTACATGATGGAGCAAAATCCCAAAAGGGAAGGCATCTCTGATCAGTATTAGCAAAAACTATGGGCACTCATAAAATCGTCTAAGGCCAGCTTTGAGAGAAAATTGCACAGGACACTAAGGATAATCACAAGGCTTTCTTTGGTTATGTTAGGAACCTGGGTGGGAATTTCAGATATGCTTAGAATTAGTCCAAAATGACAAAAATACACGAACCCACAGACATTGCCAACATCCTAGCTGACAGGTTCAGCGCAAACTCCCCTCCCCACCAAAAAGGCAAATATCTATCCCAGCAGAGTGCTGCCCCCCTGACATCTCAGATGCTCACGTAAGAGCTGCCCTCTCCAAAGCAAAAAACACAGCATCAATGGGACCAGACGGTGTCCCGGGCTGCGTCCTACATGAACTCCAAGAAGAGCTAAACCCAAACATAAAACTACTGTTTAATCTCAGCCTTACTACAGGATATGTACCCAAAGAGTGGCGTACAGCAACAGTGGTCCCTCTCCACAAAGGTGGTGCCTCAACGGATCCTGGAAACTATCGCCCCATAAGCCTGACTAGCTTGGTCTGCAAAGCTATGGAAAGGATCATCATGGACCTCATAAATAAAGATATTGGGGACCTACAGACACTGGATCCTACCCAGTTCAGCTTTGTTAAGGGCAGATCCTGCCTCTTAAACCTGGTTGATTTCTTTGAAACAGTCACCAAGTCTATTGACGAGGGGAAGGTGGTCCACACAGCCTACCTGGACCTCGCAAAAGCCTTCGATACAATACCCCACTCGGGCATTATAGATAAGCTCACCAGCTTAAATATAAACCCCTATGTCACTAGATGGGTTGCAAACTGGCTCAAGGACAGAACCCACATGGTTAGAGTTACTGGAGCCATGTCTGACTCCAAACCAGTTACAAGTGCAGTCCCACAAGGCTCAGTCCTGGGACCTCTCTTGTTCGGTATATATTTCTCGGAGGTACAGGCCAACACGGAAGGACTGTGGCTGACCAAGTTCACAGATGACTACAAACTGGGCACCATAATCGACTCTCCAGCCGACACAAGCATCCTCCAAAAGGGCCTCATAGAAACAGACAACTGGTGCCAGAGCCATGTCCTCAAGCTAAACGCCAAAAAGGTGTATAGTCATCCCCTTTGGCAAAAACAAAGTGCCCACAAATTAACACATAGGTGGTAATCCATTAAGTACAGAAGAAGTAATTAGGGACCTGGGGACCCAAGTTGATAGCAATCTCTCATTTGACAACCACGTGGCCAAAGTGGTTAGAAAAACATTTTATATAGCCCACCTAATCATGAAGGGATTCACATCTAGATCAGGGGCGGTCATCGTGCCTCTTTACTCATCCCTCATCAGGCCCATAATTGAGTACAATGCCCCTTTTGGGATGTACCTTACCAGACGCCTGCAGCAACTGGAAAGACCCCAAAAGTACCTCACCAAGAGGATCAAAGGGCTCAAACAGATGCCATATGCTGCCCGGTTAAAGAAACTCCAGCTCTACTCAGTGGCATACCGCCTGCTCAGAGGTGATCTGTGCCTAACGTATAAAGCCATGTCCAACCCGGAATTAATGGACATGCTGCACCTCAGAAAATCCAAATCCCATCAAGCTACATGCTCGAGAGACTTAAACCTCAGCACTGAAGTAAATAGGACATGCTGGAGGGACAGAGGCTCCCTTCACTCTGGAATAAAATCCCAGTCCAGGTTAGGCAGAGTCCCTCATTGACTCTCTTCAAGAGGAATCTTGATGAGTGGATGGGAGATCATAGGTTTACCCCGGGTATCACTTCTGTGTCACTTTTAGACAGAGGCACAGTATACTAGCCTTGAAAAAGGGCATAGCAAAATTAATTTAAAATGGGTGGCGAAAGCCAAGCACACTCTGGCTAGGCTTATAAATGCCCTAGGGCAGATAGCCTAGTATGAACCTATAAACCTACGTTGCCACATGTGTGTGTGATGCTCTGTGTATTGCATGTGAGTGAGGCAGCTACTGAAAATAATGGGATATGCATAGTCTTACAGCAAACATGCACAGCATGCATTATGCGTAGGTGTGTTACATGTGCACAGACTACACCTCCATATGACATGCACATGTCATTAGCAATAGTATTGTTATTACACACTCACCAGCATGGATTGGCTGCCTTGCTGTCACTCCAGAGGGACCTGCAAAAATATGACAGTGATTGCCAGTGGCCACAACTGTGCCATTGATACTGTGAGTATGATAAAGTACAGTAGTACAACAGTTGGCTTTCACAGGTGTACAGATTATACACAGAATATCAATCTTGCACAAGAATAGGCAGGTTAACAGCTACACAGACAGTACACATCTCACACATGCATAAACTACCAGTACAGAGAACAGTCAACTACAGATATGGCATGTTAACTGCACACTCCATTTTAACATGCTGGGTGGCTCCAGCCTCCATGATGACACCTGTTTGTGGATGTTGTTGTTGTTGGCCTGGAGGCACGACACTTAGGAGGAGCTCCTCCACACTGGTGGGGGGGGGGGTGGATAGGTACCCCACCACCTGTGGCAAGCTGTTGTCTGTGGACATCAGACGCATGCTGCTGGACATGTCTAATTAAATCACTGCAGTCATGGCATACCTGCTCATATGTCCGGTTATGCATGCCTATGTCATTTACCCGACGGACAAGATCTTGCCACAGTGCAGCCCTCTCATGCTGGTTCTGGCTGATCCTGGAAAACAGCACAGAGAAATTCTGCACCAGGCTCTGGTTGATCTCCTGTTCCTCTGCTGCTGTATAAGGTGGGTTACGCTGATGCACCATTGCCCTGGAAGGAAAAGAAAAATATGTGAGCAAGTCATGTGGCACACTTAATATTCTAATGTACTGATATCACTTAACTGCCATATATAGCATCTGTCTGTCTATCAGGGGATGCACATGTTCAATACCACATATCAGTGCTCAACCCACAACTGTCTGACAGTACCTGCCACACTCCATACAACAAACTAGTATACACCAGCACTCGGCACACTGTTTGGGATACAATGCACAACCTCACACTGGGGTATGTATCAAGCTAATGGATGAAGAATATTGTCATCCCATGCAATGAATGCAATGCACATTTACAGTTTCAATGGTAAACCACCCTAGTCTTTGATGCCATACCCCTACCTGACATATGTGCACAGTTGTTAATATACTGCTGTCACAGAGTATACATGCTGCCAGGTACACACGCATACCCTGTAACACACATGTGATTGCAGCCATGGTACAGGCATCATTACACACACATTACACATACATACAACACACAAATGTATGATGACACAGATGAGCATTAACTGTGTACCTTATAGTACTGTGTGCCCCTACTTACAGATACCTATGCATGAGGTATGTAATCTGTGCAGACTACAGGAAACACACCAGACAGTGTTACCAGGGAATGTGAACATACACCATACTGTAGTGTTTAGACCTACAACTTCAGGTAGTACAATGGTTCATATGTGAGCTGGATTCAACAGCAGTACCACTTACTGAGCATACATATATTGCTTCTGCCTACAATGGGACACCTCAGTCGTACACAGGGAACTACGGCACAACATATGCCAATCTACTATGTTTGCATCCTGATAACTGACACATATTTCTCTGGCCTCACACCTAGGACACAAACTACCATGACAGACACAAACTCACGCTAAGCTATCACACCTTTACAGACCTTGCACACAGTGAGTGTCACACTCATTCAACCTCACATGGCTGGTATTGCACTGAGTACATGTGTGTGTGCATTGTGTCAGCGGTAGGTACTATGCTATTGGCCCTGGGCCTAGGGCAGCCTAGCCATATGCTACCCTGCCCTTTGGGACACATGTAATGTGATTTTACTTGCTCCTGTCAAACGGTTACACAGAGGTGACTTACAGGGCATATTACCTATCTCCATAACATTCATCAGGGGTATGTATGACATCTACTAATAAGGAGTCTTGTTTGTTAATGCTGGGTGGTTTAGTCCGGGGTATGGCATATTTGTGTATAGGAACCTGTACCTCCAGCATGTGCTGTTTAGTGCGGTGACAAGGATTAGGGCCCTAGGTCATGTAGGCTGGACGGATTGTGAGGTGTTGCCATGGTGGTTGGCCGACTAGTATGGGTGTGGCATAACTCTGTATGTCCAGCAGTGGTAACCTCTGTGTAGGAAGTATGCAAGGCACTCTAGCTGTGGTTCTGTGAGTCAGTCTGCACAGGGAATGTGTTTGAGGTCATTATCAGTCTTTGTTAGGTATGTCTGTGGCCTTTCCACTTGCTGTAGTTCTCATGGGAGGTACATACTGCATAGGACATTGTGAGGTGTAGAGGTGTACACTGACTTACATTTCCCTGGCTGACACAACTTTTGTGATGACAGGTACCATGTACAGGGATTACAAGACTAGTGTGTCACTGTGGATATCAAAGGGGAGGCTATTGCACACCTGTGTCCCATGTTCCCTTCTGACACCTCCAGTGGTAGGCAGGCAACCACCTATGTGGTAGTTAGTGGGTAACGTGTTTTGGAATGGGGTATGGTACTGCAGTATCAACACTGGTGTTCAGTCCATGCCTTGGTCACCAGGCACCTGTTTCAATACATCTGCCCCCATGTCCCCCTCTCTCACTATATATATATATATATATATATATATATACATATAAATATATATATATATCAATATATATACATATATATATATATATATATATATATATATATCTATGTAAATATATATATACATATCTATATATATATATATATATATATATATATATATATATATATATATATATATATACATACACACACCACTATATATCACCATATATATATATATATATATATATATATATATATATATATATATATATATATATACATATCTATAGACATTCATATCTATTTGTATATATGTATGTATCTACATATATATCTATATATGTATGTATCTATTATATCTATATGTATATACATATTCTATCTATCTATCTATCTATCTATCTATCTATCTATCTATCTATATATCTCTATCTATACATACCTCTCTATGTACATATATATATATATATATATATATATATATATATATATATATATAGATATATAGATATATAGATAGATATATATACATATATATATATATATATATATATATATATATATATATATGTATATTTTTTATTTTATTTATTTATTTATTTTACATTTGTTGACCAGGATAGTCCGACTGGATGCATGTCCATTTTCAGCAGATGCCGGGGAGAAAAGCTCCAAGGGTAAGCAGATACAGCATTACATAATACCAGCATTACATATTACAAACAGACTATTTACAGAGATTACATAAGTAAGCAAGTTAAACAAGTTCCACAGGTTACAGTTAGTCCTGAGCACAAGTCAGGATTAAATTAAATTACACAGTAAACTGGTTAACAGATTTTTACACATTCGAGTTAGCCTAGCTTGATACATTGACATAGCCAGTTAAGTGACAAATGTTGTCACTTAATTGGATTAGGGAGGAACTCTGCTTCACATGGATGGGGAGCCTGTTCCATAGACAGAGTAGTCTCTGGGATACATACCTCTTTCTCCAGTGGGTCTTATTTCTATCACAGGCAAGGTTTAAGTCTTTAGAATGGGTAATTCTGGTACTGCTTGTTTTGTGGGTATGCAGGAAGTCCATCAGAGTGGGGTATGACAATAGCCTGTATGCCAGGCTTAGATCTCCCCTCAAAAGCCTGTAGGAGACAGAATACAGGGATAGGGCCTTGAGGCGGTCTACGTAGGACATATTACTTATGACCTGTATTCCTATAGTGAGGAACCTCTGTGAACGTTCCAGTTGTTGGATATGCCTGGTTAAGTACACACCAAAGGGGGGCATTATACTCAATGATAGGTCTGATGAATGGCGAATACAGTGGAACAATGACTTCCTTTGACTTAGATTGCATACCTTTGTTTATAAGTTGTGCAACATAGAATAATTTTCTCACCATTGTAGACACATGATGATCAAAGGCTAAATTACTATCTATGTGTGTCCCTAAGTCCCTGATGGGTTTGTACCTAATCTCTTGAGTTTCTCAACAATACCTGAGTGGGGTATTGTGTCAAATGCCTTGGCCAGGTCAAGGTAGGCAGTGTGAATGGTTTTGTCCTCATTCTTTCCTTTGGTGACCTTCTCAAAGAAGTCCACCAGATTGAATAGGCATGATATGTCCTTGATGAAACCAAACTGGGTTGGGTACAGTGTCTGGAGATTTACTATATCTCTAGTAATCATCTCCATGATAATTCTTACCATGGCTTTACATATAAGACTAGTGAGACTTATGGGTCTGTAGTTTCCAGGGTCTGTAGATGGCCTACCTTTGTGCAGAGAGATGACTGTTGCTTTTCACCATTCATGAGGCATGAAGCCTGTTTGGAGGCTACAGTTAAATAGTAAATCCAGAGGCCCTGATAGGTTATGTTTCATGCTATTTAGAAGACACCTTGGGATATTGTCTGGGCCCATTGATGCAGTGTTCTTGGTCTTAGAGAGAGCATTAAGGACCTGTTCCCTAGTGATAGTAGGGGGAGTTATATTTGATGATATTTCCTGAGGGAAGGTTGAGGGTGAGAAAGGAGTAAAGTTATAACTGAATTTATTAGCCAGGAGGTTTGCTATATCTTCTGGCTCAGTATAGGTGGCTCCATTTACAATGAGCTCTGCACACAATTGTTTATTGCCTTTGAGGTTGCTAACATAGCTAAAGAATGCTTTGTGGTTGTCCTTGGCCTGGGAGGCAAACTTCCCTTATATTTGGCTTTGGTAGACTTTATTTGTCCTATGAGTTGTTTGTTTAGTTTAATGAGAGGGCTTCTATCCTGTTGGGTGCTGTACTCCCTAATTTTTGCCATGATTTTCTTTCTCCTGTTATACATCCGATTGATTTTGTGATTCCACCAGGGGGCTTGTTTTTTTGAGTTAGTTCTGTACTTCTTCCTGGTGGGTACAGCTGCCTTTATGCAGCTATTAACATGCTTGTACAGGGTTCATGTGAACAGTTCTGCATAGGCAGAAGTGTTCTCAGGGTTTACAGGGGCATGAGATTTTACCAGGTTCTCATGTAATAGCAGGAGGTTAGCCTTAGAATAGTTCCTGAATATTCCTGGTTTAGCTGGAGGTCCATGATTTATTTTTACTTCAAAGGAGACCATTTTGTGGTTTGATCTTACCAGGGAAGGCATTACAGTAGGGGGTGTGCGGCACTCTCCCATATTAGTGAGGACCAGATCCAGTATGGTTGCACCCCTGGTTGGTGTATTGACTATCTGGTCCAGGGAGTTTGTGTTTACAAAATCCAGGAATCTCTGTGCATGTATGTTTGATGTTGTATAGGATTCCCAGTTAATAGTGGGGTAATTAAAGTCACCCATGAATATGGTGTTGGGTTGGATGGTTAGTGTTTATAATAAGTTTAAATACATGGTATGGGTTTCCTGGGTCATAGAGGGGGACCTATAGCTTGCAAGGAAGTGGTATTAGATTGTACCTATGGTGATTTGAACAAGGAGCAGCTCAACTGCATTGTCCTGTTTGAACAGCTTTGAAGTATATTTATTTTTGATGTAAATAGAGACTCCTCAACCTTTAGTCCCTGCCTGAGAAGTAGCTGGTCTAAATGTGTGGAAAGCATTATAACCCTGCACTGTTGGTGTGCTGTCCGCATCTTTAAACCACATCTCAGAGACTGCACAGACATCAGCATTCTCTTCGGAAAAGAGAGATTCCAGAGAGTGGAGTTTTTTGTTTAGGCTCCTAGCATTGAGCAAGAATACCTTTTCTTGGTTTTTATTTGCTATGTCAGAAGTACTGTAAGTTTGGCATTGCCTAAATAAGGCACTATGGGGAAAGACAATGTTTGATCTCCTGCTTATTCCTTGATCTTTATAAGGCTTTTGATACTGTTTCTCACTCTAAACTTCTAAATAAACTCTCAGACCTGAATCTCTCTAGCTCCTCAGTAAAGTGGTTCTCCAGCTACCTTTCCAATAGGCAACTATCTGTTTGCTGGCAAACTGCCTTCTCCCGCTTCCTTCCAGTTAACAACAGGAGTTCCTCAAGGATCAATCCTAGGCCCCCTTCTGTTCAATATTTTCACCAACAAACTGCATTATGCTTGTAAACTCTCAACTTTATTACAATATGCCGATGACTCCATCACCCATAGTATTCTTAATCTCTTATCTCTCACTCAGGACACCTTTGCCTCTGTCAAAACATGGCTCTTTGTTAATCAGCTAGTACTAAATCCTAAAAAAACAAAACAAAAATCCTCCTTTGCCATCATCTTCCTCAACAACACCATCATTAAAGCTGAACCTCATACCAAACTACTTGACACCATAAGCGACGACAAACTAAAATTCGACCTATACATCCACATCTAACAATGTATAAAAAAATACACCAGAAACATGGACTACTTAGCAGAAATCAGAAATTCCTTACACCTACCTTCAAACTTTCTCTGGCTCAGTCACTCCTCTTACCATGTCTGTTTTATGCTGCCCCTATCCTTATTAATATTCAGTCTGCTTTTTGTCCAAACTAGACCAAGCATACAATAAAATAACCCAATTTGCCACTAACTTTCCTCACAATTCTCATCACGGTCTTGCCCTAAAGAAACTTCAATGGCCTGAATTCTCTCAGTAAACTTCTATTTCCTCAAGTACATATCACACATTCTGATCTGTATAACCCCTCTTCCTGCCCCTCCATCTCCAACCTACTATCTTACTACACCCCCCTCTGACACCTCCACACAACTGACAAACATCTTCTTGACATCTACAAACCCAAAAAGAACACTGGAAAGTCCCTTTACAAGTACTCAGTATTACATCAACACATAGAGCTACATATCATGGAGCATCTCCCTCTAAGCCCATAAGGCAATTCACCACACAATCCAACATTCTAGTCATTGGAGACTCCACTGTGAAACACACTGATATCCATCTCACCAGGCTGAGTAAGAAGAAAGTTACAGTTAGTTACTTATCAGGGGCTAGCATCCACCACATTACACATGCATTCAGGTCATTGGATCACAATTACTAATATGACTCACTCATGGTCCATGTGGTAGTAAATGACCTGAGACGTACCTCCCTAGACTGTATGATAAGAGACATCACAGAGCTGTCAGAATATGTGTCTCAGGCTGGTACCAGCCTAGCATTGAGCAGCATTTCAGTGTCTGTGGACACTGAAAGCAGGAATCTAAATAGGAAGTAATGAAGTGGGTGTGTGACAGGTACTGTCACAAACCCCTTGCATTGTTTAAGTGCCGTATGGCACTTATACCATACATCTGAACCTCTTAGAGGCAAAAATCTGGACAAAGCCTAAAATGATGGGAGGGCATACCTCTCAACGTTTGAGAGGCAACAATCTGGACAAAGCCGAAAATGACGGGGGGCAGATCTTTCAACCTTTGGGAGGGAAAAATCTGGACAAAGCCGAAAATGATGGGGGGCATACCTCTCAACCTCTCAGAGGAAAAAAATGGACAAAGCA
>NC_056731.1:1744307506-1744465006 GCF_019279795.1 Protopterus annectens
CTTTCAGCACTAAGTTCGTATATGTCTGCTGTGGCTTGGTGGTACTTCATGCAGTCTGGTGAGTCCAAGGTCTGGGGTTTGACACTCACAAATGTATTTTATTTTGCTGCTGAGCAGTATTAGGGCCTTGTCATACAGAGTGAATAAGGCACTTTTAAACAGTTGTAAGCGGGAAGCAGGAAGTCAGTAGGGACACCAGCTAGGGATATGCAGGCTGGGTGTAGGGAAGGTCCATAGCTGCACATTTCTTTAACTGCAATAGCTGTACATATGTTTGAAATTTGGTGTGACATTTGAAACCTTCCACCCCTGAGAGAGGGGTGAGGACAACTAAGTATATTGTACTAACAATTATGAATATCAGGCACATGCAGTGCTTGTGAACTGCTATACTATCATTAGTATGTTAATGACTTCTGAACAGTTTGTGTTTTGTTTGTGTTGACATTAGCACAGTCTGCTCACGACAAGTGGACATATGTCAGTACTGTGTATTATTATGGATAGTAATCTGTCTGTGTACCTCCCATCTGTGGACATATCCAACTGGTAGACGGAGGTTAGCCTAGTATTCCTTGACTGTGCACCACACCAGTCTTTTCAGCACCTGCACAATGACATTGTCACAGGTGGTTGCTAGCAGTACATGGCTACATCCTTTGATATTTCTGTGTTGTACTCCTACATAAGGGCATGCTTGTGGAAGTAATTCTACAGCTATTTGCAGAGTGTGTAACAGCAGACAGGCTGATATGCCTGTGTGTTTCTGACACTTCCAGGCCTCAGATACTCTCAGGTATATATTTGACCAGCCTCAGGGAAAGGTACATATCAGTGGGATACACCCGTGATATATTTCAGATATTCTGCAGTTTAGACTGTGGGGTATTTTGAGCATATGTATTACTACACCATTTCTGACATGCAAGCAGTGTCTACTCTAACTTATTGACAGTTACCATTACGTGGGATTCCCCACCTTTCTGCCTACTGTTAGTACATTTCACGGGGAGTCAGTGTTGCACAGCTAACATTTGTTTGCAAATCAGGGACATTCCTGTAAATCAGTCACAGTTGGGAGGTCTGGCCTCTTACCTATGCAAATATTGCGGTGTTTATCCTGCTCTGATACTGTGTGGGGTTTGTAAGGTGCTACTGTAACATTATTACCTACTAGCATGGCTGTTACTCTTATCACACTCATGTAATGCAATTCCAGAAGAATTGCCAGTAAAGATACACAGAACAAGCTTTGTGTAATGGCCTTTCTATTTTCCCTTTACATTCACTCATTGTATTTCATGTTATATTTCTTTCAGCACCAAGTTCTTGTATATCTGCTGTGGCTCAGTGGTAATTCATGCAGTCTAGTGTTTCCGGGGTTCGAGACTGGCAGGGGTATTTTATTTTTCTGATGAGCAGACTACAGGCCTTGTCATACAGAGTGACTAAAGCATTTTTAAGCAGTTGTAAGCGGGTTTGCGTGAGTTTGCGTGATGCTTAGCTACGCTTATCTACGCTTAGCTAAGCGCACACAAGCGCAAACCTGCTGACTACTGCTTAAAAGTGCTTACTCCCGCTAACACCCGCGCTAATTTCTTTTAAAGAAAAGAAAATGGGGAAATAGGAAAGTGGTGAAAAAGGGGGCACAAAGAGGGTAGGACAGTAGGAAAACAAGCTCGGGATGTGCAGGAAGGATGTAGGGAAGGCCCATAGCTGCCCAATTCCTTACCAGCAGCAGCTGTGCATATGTTAGAAATTTCGAGTGAGATTAGACACCTTCCACCCCTGAGAGAGGGGTGAGGACAACAAAATATGTTGTACAGCCAATTGTAATTATCAGATTACATGTCCAGCAGACATGTGTGTGAAATGGGCAGCTATGTATGGGGCGTAATTTGTTTGTGGGAACAGAGTGCCCTTTTTTTTTTTTTTTTCAGGTGAGAGTGGAATGTGAGGTACAAGAAGTAGGTATATTTGGGGATGTAGGTTGGGGAGGTTAACAGACAAGACAAACAAGACGCATACAGGGGCGGAGTATGACACATGTGGGGGGTAAACACAATTGACGGGTACGGATGTTTGGATATCGCAAGCCCATGAGCCCACAGATGGCAACAGTGGAACTGAGATCCCCACCCATGGGCAGTTACCACTGTGCCTTCACAGCCCATGTGGGGGCTGTGCTGGGGGCTGGATAGGACGGGCAGGCACACCCGTGAGTTGCGCCACTTACCTGTTGTCCTATGTTTAGCAGTATTTTATGGCATTTTGGGTTAGTAACAAACAACACCATTCAAAATTAATTGTAACAGCATGCATTAGTATTCCCATTAACCAAACACACATGAATTCCGAACATTGAGCAGCAAGCATAACACATGCATATTTAGAACAACAGTGGACATTCCAACAGCATGGAGGGTTGATTGGTGGCAACAGGCCAGCAGGTTTGGATATGTGAACAGGGCACATGCATCAACGTACATGCAGATATGTATAAACCAACAGGACAAATGTCCATGGGAATTAATTGTGAATACACATACCCAGTTTGGTGTGGAATGGCATAATTTGTGAAAATAGGGTAGGGTGGAAAAATATTACATTAACAACTTAAACTACCTATACATATACTGTACATTCCTAGTAGATGCAGATATATATCCCCTACATGTATTATTACAGTTTCCTGTATGTAACCTTAGGAATGTTGGTGATGTGGATGTTACTGCTACATTAATATACATTCCATTTGTATTCATATATGTTCATATCTAGCTGTGTTCAGGTAAAGCATCCTGCTACATTTGATTTATATGGGTTTAGACAACTGTGGATGTTCAGCATTTCATACAACCATACTATCTCCATAATGCAAGGGTACAGCAACATATCCAAATTGTGGGAGGGACACACTCCAGGTTCTGTACTTTATTAAAGACATTTCACTCTTTGGTTGTGGCTGTCTCATTCATTTCATTATGTAGTGAATGCAGTATACCTTTATTCCAGACTTATTACAGCTTTCTTGGTAGCTTCAAACTCTTTCTCACACTCTCTCACTTATTTTATATTTACATTTCAGGATATTACTTAATTCTAGGCTTTATTAACATTTATTACTGGGTTACACCAATCCTTTCCAGCTGACTCACTTATTTCATATGGTAGAATTTACAAGGATGTATTCGACACTTGTCTGTCCTTTGTTGATTGATTACAACACTCATTTTCAGGCTTAAGCAGTTATCTGATATTACAATACAGGTGGAAACTCTATTTGAGACTTGTTTAATCTTTATTAATGGATTGCAATACTCTTTTTCAGGCTGCATCACTTATCTAATCTTACAATACTAGCAGAATCTTTCTTCTAGGCTTATTTGACCTTTATTACTGGGTTACAACACTGAACCCTTTTACAGGCTGTCTCACTTATATTTTATAACAATACCAGCAGAATAATTACTAACCTGCCTGGTGGCGCAACCTTGCCAGCCTATCAGCATAGGCTTGCCGATTCACTGAACGAACACCTGCAGCTGTAATATAAATGAAGGAATATTGGAACATACCTATCCATAATATAGGCTAGGATAGCATTTCTTATATACTTAATTACATGGATACTTACTCAGTAGTGGGGCATTGGGCATTTGACGGGCCTCCTGGATCCATCGGTTCAGTTGGTCCTCCTTTCATCGCTTCAGGTCCGCATGGTGGTGATGGACCTGTTCACCAGTCCTCGGAATGCCTGTGGCACTGGTGAGATCATGTGCCAACCGGTTCCACGCCTCTGCCTTGTACACTCCCCATTGAACCTGGCCCTGCATGAGTTGGCCTTCATGATGATGGACTAGGAGCCAAACCATATATTTTGACTCCTCAATGCTCCACCTTTGTGCTCTAAAGTGATTTCCCTCTCCTGCACCTGCCATCCTGACTGCAAATGGGTACCACAATCAGTTATGGTGTGTATTCCCGCCTATGGGGCTTATATATGCCGGTTTTCCCGCACTTATTTGTGATTGGCCGTTTTGGATATTTATCAGCTTACAGCAAACCTGCTTTGTCATGGTTATATTTTCATTCATTCCTATATGTATGGTAATACTGTATTTCTAAGTACAACTGTCATGGCTTAGTGGTTCAGTACTTTGACTATGGTGCACAGTATCCCGGGTTCGACCCTTGTCATTGCTTTTTTATTTTACTACTGTCTAGACAGGCTAGGAGGTGTGTCTGTGTAAAGGCGACTTTGCTACAGGTTGCTCAACGTTGCCCGACGGTAAGCTGGTTGGCGCGCTGCGCAGCTCCACACAAATGGCTTATGCTGGTTAATGCATTATTTAGCTATAAGCAGTCATATTAAGCTGAGTGAAGCACTGCTGAGCTACGGGCACTCATATTAAGCTTGTTAAAGCGCTGCTAAGCTATGGGCAATTATGTTCCTTTTTTATATATTATATCGGTTTTGTTCACATATACATGGGCCATTTCATTACATTTTACTTAAATTATAGTTATATATGTCGGGGAATTGTTTCATACTTATTTAAATAAAAAATGGAGAATGATGTTATGGGGGCTCAAACTGTAACTAGCTCCTCTTTGGCCGACATCTCTACCGCTACGCTATTGCTACTTGGCTTAATTTGCATATGTAGATCTTATATGCTTTTCAATGTCTGCTAACTGTGGCTGAGTGAAGGGCATACCCGCGCAAACGAGCGCAAATGTGGGCAAACATATTGGAAATTATAAAAAAAAAAATGAAACTGTTATTTTTACATTTTATACATTTTCAGTAGGGTTTAGTCTGTGGGGATGTGTGGTGTTGTGTTCCTTGACATTTCAGCGGACTCGCTTGTGGGTGTTTACTATCAAGACTCTGACTCTTATGGGGGCGTGTCCTTTGAAGTACTCGGCAATCGGACACGCCCCCTACTTTCCTACACGGGCCGTGTTAGACTAGGGTATGATTCAGCATGCCCTCATGAATATGCACGGCATGCTGACGTCATACCGTTCAACTGCAGCTTCCGTGTAAGACTTATTTAGTCTTACACGGAGGATTGCTGAATCTGGGGGAAAGTCTTTAAGGGACATTTACATATATCCCATGGGCTTCCATTACAGGAGGTTTAAAGTATCAGACAGTGAAAACTCTAGCTTGGCTGGGTTTTTCTTGCAGTTTTTACTGAATGGTTTGTCTGGGTGACCTTTTTACCCTTTTCTTTAAATATATAATTTTGGGTTTGTGTGAGTATTAATATATTACAATACAGATATAAAAATGTGAATGCTCTGTTGTCTTTGTAAAGAAGACTTTTTGCTGATAACAATGCTGTTTGCACCTTTTAATGGCATTTACTGTTCACAAGATATTCACATTCATTTGGCTTTTGCTTTTTAACTTGATTTTTTTCATTATATTCTCTGGAAAGTAAGGATGTGTATATCCTACTAGAGGTGTGACATTCCATAGTACAGAGGTATGAAGCTGAATTTAGACAAATGGAGGAGGGAAGCAAGACCCCCTACACATCCATGTGTGACCATGTGCCACCTCAATCCAAAATACATTTATGTTTTACCTTAAAAAAATTATATTCTAACTTCAAGTTTTTGATACAGATGAAAAAGAAAGAAAGAAACAATCAGTTTCTGAAGTCACAGACTATCAGAGAATGGAACATATTTGCTTTTTCTCAAAAGCAGATTATTTTGTTTCCTTTCTTTATTTGTAATATATGCTTTTAGTTAATATACAGAAGTAGTCAGAGGCTGGAACATAATCCAGAAATGGATGTTTTTACTCTCTCTTGCTTTATTTTGGCAGAATTTGGTGCTATACTGTGCAATATCTTTAATTTGCTTTCAGCTATTCTGTTAACAGTTTGTATTTACCAAAGTGAAGACATTTTTGTGTTATGGTGCATTCATTTCAGCCTTTTTCTTTCTGTATTTTCTGTTTCCATTTTTTCTGCTTCATTCTTCATAATGGAATCTGATGTATACAAGTGTTGCAGATGCTTTGGAAGGAAGATGGGATGCAAGTTGTTTGAAAGGCTCTTGGCAACCTGAAATAAGTGGAAAAAGAGGTGCTGCACTTAACACTAGCACCATGATTGAACAAGCTACCAGCAGTCTGGCATACTGTCATTTGTTTCCTTCAGTCAGCATGTCATCTCCATGTTCATGAAGATACATATTCTAATATGGCAACTGTATAAAAATTAAAAGACTTCTGAATAAACAAGATTACTGGTGGGTGGCCACGGTGGTGCAGTGGTTAGCATTTCTGCCTCACAGCAAGAGGTTCTCCAGTTCGATCTATGGCTGGGGTGCCTTCTGTGTGGAGTCTGCATGTCCTCCCTGTGGTCGCATGGGTTTCCTCCAGGTGCTCTGGTTTCCTCCCACATCCCAAAGACATGCTGCAGATGGATTGGACACTCTAAATTGGCCCTAGGTGTGCATGTGTGTGCCTTCTAGGGAAGGTTGGGCGCCGGGCTGGCAACTCAACACCATAAAACTCCACTGCCAATCATGAGCGGACAAGGTGATCCGCTGTGGCGACCCCTAACTGGGAAAAGCCAAAAGAAGAAGAAGAAGACTGCTTCACATAAAATCCATAGTTTATATATATATTTTTTATCTGATGTTGTGCCTTAAGCTTAGTTTAGGGGAAAGAAGCCACATGACATCACTTTGACTATTGCTCTTCAGACTGTCTCTTTTTATTGGTTTATTTTACCAACTTTGGCAAAGAAGTAATAGAGCATAAATCCACAGATACATAAAACAGAATAGCTCATACCAAAGAATATAACACACTACACTAGAGAGACAGTGTGTCAAAATAGCTGAGTCACTAAGACTGGGTTTTACATGTTTTATTCATTCATTGGGGCTTCTCACTCTAAAATCTTTTCGTGTGTGATAACTTTTCTGTTATTATTTGGGGAGGGCTGAAAAATTACTGTTGATGTCATGGCCAATGACAGTATAGTATTATGAGCTCATACTTTTTTTTCTGTAACATTACAACATCTGGTTGTAATAATCAACACAAACCTTTTATTTTCTTATTTAAAATATAAATTGAATAACAATAATATGTGGTGGCAGAAGCAGAAAACTGACAGACCCAAAATGTGGGATACCACGTCTAGTCAGCAAAAAGCAAAGCAGTTTGTTTTTGATATTTATTAAAATTGATCTCCATGTACATTCACTTTTGGCACAACTCTGTATTTTATGCTGCATACTTGGCATGCCTTTTCCTTTTCCTAAGCAACATATAAATTAAAATGGTTAATTATACAATAGATGCAGTTTTATTTCAGACATATGATATTTCTGATGCAGATTTTAAACCGTTCTTGTATTTTATTTTAACTTGTAGTGATGTTGCTTTTAATTTAATTAACCAATGTATTTATTTTTATCATCTTGGTGACACAGAAAATGAGCTAAATTTCTACACGACTTATGAAAGCAAGATGAAAGAGCACATACTAGAGAAAGTTTATTCAAACAGCAATGGGAGTGCCTAAAGATTCAATTTTACTGCATGAAAACAGATTACGATACAGGGTTTACAAATGGGGACCTGTGACACGCAGTATCAGTGATTCAACAGGTAGCACACTCACCTTTGGAGCAAAAGGTTGTGGGTTCTGTTCTTACACCGGGTAGATTGATTGCTGACACTGCAGTGCAGCAAAAGGGGTTGCTGCACTCCAGAGATGTGTTGTCTTGCAGATGAGATGCTGAGCTGCCACCTGCTTGAGTAGTGGTAGATTGGGGATGTTAGAGTAGGGGAAGTTCCATGATACCCTGTACAAATTTTCTGTGTGAGTATTAATACAACCTTGGGTCTCCCCTGAAAAGTGTCTATTGGCCTAATGGGACTAACCTGGTCAACAGCAATAAATGACTTTATCAAACATGTCTTACATTCACTAAGATGCAGTGGCAATTGCTTATGTAGATATACGCTCAAACTGCACTTAAGAAATCAAAAATAATGTGTTGGTCCCTTCTTCACAGCAGCTTGACAATCAGCCACTAATTGCTCCTCCTGATTTTGTGAGTCTGTGTACTCTGTGTAATCCTCTACTCCACAGGCCATCAGCCAGCATGGAGATCCAGTGAATGAAAAGGGCAGGGGCATTTAGTATGGAAGGTGGACTGGATATTAACACTTGTAGCATCCCATGTATTATCTGGCAGTTGGCTTAATGGATTAAGAAGCTATTTTCTATGGTCTAGTGGTGCAAGGTTTGATTCTCCCAGCCTGAATTGCTTAACTGTGTGATTCTGAGCAAGTTACTTAACCAGATAAAGCTCCTGGGCTGAGTCTAAAAAGGGTCCATGAAGACCACTGCTTTAATCTGGAAAACAAATACAAATAAATAAACATACAATGCTCACAAAGGAGATTTTTGTTATACAACCTAACCCCTCTGATACGCTGGATTCACAGGCTCATAAGACCATTGAGGAACTTAGCCACATTTTACTAATTGCTCCAAAGCATTTTCCAGTTAAATGACTTGCTCCAGGTCATACAATAGGCAAATGGACATTGGAAAAAATAAATTCATGGACCACAGAAAACAGCTCATAGACTTAATCATATATGTTAACTGCAAGATAAAATAATGATCTATGAATGGAGAAAGCCACCTCACCAAGGTTCACATGTATTTATACCAGGGACTTTATGAGGTTTAGTCAAATGTTCTACCACTGAACTATACCCCTTTCAATAGGTCTCAAAACTATGTAATTATTGTTGGAATCCTTCCCCCTACACAACACCTCAGGAAATGACACTGACATTGTACACTTGTGTGTGCTTATTCCTTCCAGGTTGTGACTCTTGTAGGTGCCTGTTCTACTAGTGCCCTGTCCCTGTAATAAAAAATATTTTAATTTAGCAAAATGAAGATTGGTTTGAATATAACATTTTTCCAAACACCTTTCAGCTTATTATGTTGTCTATCACTCTGCACAATATATAATTAAGCTTTGGTATCCAGTCCCTCACTGCATCACCTTACCCAGGTGCAGAATTCTGACAGGTAGCTAACCTACCACTGCTCTGTTCACTGCAATTAAGATAAAAGTCAATGAATTTTTGCTTGCTTTGTTTTAAATTGCAGTGTAGGAGAATAGCTCCACCTCTCCTCCTTAGCCCTTACAGTGCTCCCCATTTAAAAATAATCTTCAAGCTGCCAGATGATTATCCTCTCTCTCTTTTGGACATTGCTTGTAACACACAGTAACCTACAAAAGAGTAACAAAAGAAAATTGTATGGAACAAAGGATCACTTGTTGCTAAATAAAATCATAATAAAGAATTGTAAAAGGAGTAAGAATCTAAGTATGACATGGATAGCTTACAAAAAAGCATCTGACAGCATCCCACATTCATGGATAAAGGAATGCTTACAGATGTATATGATACACACTGCGTTGATCAGTTAAATTGCAGCTACCACAAAACAGTGGCATACCTCTTTGCAGTTAAGCAATAACAAAGGGAAAATTATTATCTCTGGGATAAAAATTCAAACGGGCTATTCCAGGGAGATTCTCTGTCACTGCTGCTGTTTTATATTGCCCTAAATCTGTTAAGCTACTTACTTAACAGATTAGGCCATGGTTAAAATTTGGCTCCCAGAAAACAACCTTGTTTAAAGATGTCTCATCTACTTTTTGTGGATGACTTAAAATTGTATAGTTCATCAGAAGAGGAGTTGAAAGCACAACTGCTAGTGGTTAAAACTTTCTCAGATTATGTAAGAATGTCATTTGGTCTTGAGAAATGTGTAAAAGCAACACTGAAAGCAGGAGAGCTGCAGCACCAAGAAAATATCAGTCTGGGACAGGAATGTGATATGAAGGAACTTGAACAGGATGGAGTGTACACATATGTAGGAATTGATGAATGATCAGGATCCACAATAAAACATGAACAGATGTAAATAAAACTCAGTAAGGGATACTTTAGAAGACTAAAACTAAAACTGAAAACTGCTTTGCCATCTATGCTATAAACCAATTTGCTCCTCTTGTTATAACTTACAGTTCTGGGCTGATTAACTGAACCCAAAAGGTATTAGATCAGAAGGAAAGGAAAACAAAAGTGCTTCATGTTTATCAAATAATTTATAAAAATCAGTGTATACCAATATTATAATGTCTTCATTCTGAAGGAAGTATGGGCCTCATTGAAACTGATTACATCTATAGTCATAGGACTGCATACATATTTATTTATTTATTTGCCTTTGTT
Organism: Protopterus annectens; assembly: GCF_019279795.1. Lineage (NCBI taxonomy): Eukaryota > Metazoa > Chordata > Ceratodontiformes > Protopteridae > Protopterus > Protopterus annectens. The sequence goes on from NC_056731.1 coordinate 1,744,317,819, forward strand.
GACCAGGAAAGTCTGACTGGGCAGAGTTCATTTTCAGCAGGGGTCCAGGGAGAAAAGCTCTATCATAGTACATTTATATTAAAAAGTAAACATAAATCTGCTCATCTCATCAGATCCAAACATAAGTGAATGTTTTAAAACATAACAAGAAGTCTAAGATGACATTTCTGTTTAGTTTAGCAGAAGTATTTTGGTGTCAAGCAGTAATGGAAATCACATAAGAAACAGAAAAAAAAATCAGACAACAACTGAAAAAAAAACAAACAAACAAACAAACAAAAAAAAAGAAATGTGGAAAAGACATAACTATTGTGGCAAGTACTGAGATCTTCTGAAAATGCCTCATGCCGATCAGGATTTGACACAAGAATGGTTAAGGAAAATTGAATTGAAACCAAAAGATGAATGATTAATAACAGCATCCCAAGATAATGGACTACATATATATTGGTTTACAAAGTCCACTGAACATTTGGGGAGAAAAAAAACAACTGTAGGTTGTATAAAAAAGAACTAGAAACAGTTGCAGTTCTTCTAGCTGGGTGTGATACACTCATGGCAGAGGGCCTGTATACTGAAAGGCGTAATGATGTGGCATAAATGTTACATTGCAGATTTTGCACACTACAATACTGAGGTAGCTGAAAAGCACTGGAAATATGAGCCACAGAGCATTGTAGAGAATGATGAAGTTTATATCACATCATGGGATTACTCATTACTAACAGTTCAAAAAATAGATGTGAGAAAACCAGATATAGTAGTCTAGGCAAAAGACAAAAGTAGCATTAATCATAGAAATTGCTACACCCATGATTATAGTGTCTTATATACAGAAGGACACAAAGTCATAAAATACCAGGATTTGCAGGTAGAAATGAGAGTAATGTGGAAGAGCAATATCCAGACAGTTCCAACAGTAGTAGGATCAATAGAATCAATAAAAAAGGAATTTACAGTCATATTTAGATATGTTACCAATCCATGTAGCACCATAGGAATTACATAAGGATTCAGTTCTGGGCATACTGGGGTGGTGCAAAGAGCACTTTTCGCTAGCATCAAAGATTGAAACAATACTAATTTCATGAACTTTAATCATACCTTGACTTAGGAATGGTGCCCATTCCCATTGTGGTATTAGAAACCCAAAAGACTTGGGAAGTTAAACTGGGAGATACCCATAATGTAATCATGTTATCCATGTAACCTGACATCAACCCATGGCATCATCATCATTACAGTATTACAATTTTATGGTATCACAAATTCTAAACCTAAAACTATTAGACAGCTTGTTGTAAATTGAGGTTTGGGGCTAAACTTAAGAAATCCTACTAGGTTAGGCAATTTGGATTTAGATTTAGATAGAAAATGGACCTAAAGTAGTGAAGTAGGAAAAGTGCTGCAGATCCAGGCAACCTGGCCTTGTAAAAAATATCAGAGGGAACCTGCATAATGTTAAGGAGCATGGTCTAGTATCTGGCCCTGATAAACCATTAAATATTTGTCTTATAGTGTTATTGGATAATTTATAAGCATTATGCAGGCCTCACTACTAAAATCTGTAATAAACAAGAAATAAATATAAATGATGTAACCTACTGTAAAAAGACAGTCTTAACACCAAGTATATGTTTAGGGTTATATTTCTTTCCAAACTCTTAAAGTCTTTTATACAAAAGGAGGCATTGCACTGTGCCACAGGCCTAATTAAGCACTTGCACAATGGAATCAGTACTGCTCAGTAATATGAGTGTTTTAGGAATCACATGCAAATGCGGCGCTCAGTGCTTTTGGCCAATTTAAATTAGATAATTGTGTACCCATTGCATTACTTTGCAAAGAAGACTTGCACAGTATGGCAGTACATAGGCATCTGTATTGGAAAATATTCATGCAGTGCAGTACATACAATATGTAATGGTTTGCAGCTATTAGCTGCATTGTACCTATGCATTCTTATAATTGTCTAGATTGCGTATGTGCACATAAATATGTACCTGTGCGTATACCATTTTCTTGCATGTGTGTGTGTATTTTTCTCTGTAGGGAGTGTTTACTTGTGTGTACATGTGTTATCTGTGAGTGGTTTTCTAAGTGCCTGCACTAATTATTTGCACAAAATGGCAGGATGCTCAGCTGAGTGATTTATGGTTATGCATATTAGTTGTTAATGATATTCAGCACTATATAAATCATGCATGACTATGAACATCACCATAGTGGATCAGGGCAACTTGGTGTATATGTGTAGCACAATTTTTATTTATTTATATTTGTTTATTAGGCTAGTGCACTGATCTCAATGATCCATTTGAAGGCACAGCCCAAGTGAATAGGATCACATATGAAATGAACAAAACATATTTATAGATAAAAGAATATAATGATATGCTATAAAGCATTTATATATTTACAAATTCTGAAATATGCTAAAACATTTCATTCAAGAAGCAGTTTGCAAAGTCAAAACATGGATGGAAAATGGAATTCTGCTTTGCAGAGTTTTTTGGGTAAGATGTAGCCATACTGACTGCAATGGTGTATGCTACAGGGGCAGCAGCATATCATTATATAGAAAGATATGAAGACATTAGAAGAAGCAAGTGAGAATCATTGCAAGAAATGGTGAGAGAGGCATGCAGAGTGAAGAGGGCTAGAAAGGAGTGGAAGTGTGAGAGATGCAAAGAGAAGAGACAGGTAGGATGAATAACAGGCAGTAAGTCAGGGGATTTACACCAATGTACTAGCTTCAACACTGGCTGCATACACTGACTGCACATTGATGAAATCACCAGCCAGGATGAAACTGCTCAGCGCACTGACGTAATGTGTGCAGTAGAGCCATATGAGAATATTCAGACTCACTGGCCCCAAATTAATACTAACTGTAAGATTTATGAGGCCATGTTTAATTCACCAACTGCTTTCTGAAAACATTGCTAGTCTCTAATACTTCACATTTCACTTTGTCATATCTGAGCCTCTCTTTGAGAGCGAACACATTGCCATTGCATCTTGCTTTCCTATAAGCTGATTTTAAAATAACAGAGGACAGCATAGTGGTGCAGCTATTAATGCTCTTGCCTTATGGGACTGTGTCTTATAATTCAGTTCTCAACTGGATTGGAGACTGCACTTCATTCCTGTACTGGTATGGATTTTTATAAGGTACTCTAGTTTCCTCTGATGAAACAATGGCATGGTGATAGGTGAAGTGCCAATCTGTGCATGCTATGTGTGAGTGAGTGAGTATGCATTTGTGCGTGAGTGAGTGAGTGAGTAAATAGTTTCATAGGTTCATAGATTAGTACTAAGTTAACTGCCCTTGTGAGCCATTTTAAGCCTAGCCAATTATCCCTTGTGAGACTCAAACCCTGCACCTTGCATTTTAAGGCAAACACCTTAACCATTAAGCCACCCTCCCAAAATGAGTGCGTGTGAGTGACTGACTGACTGACTGACTGACTGACTGACTGACTGCATATGTGTGTCACACAATCATCTGGTGCCATGTTCAGGGTCAGGTTTCACTACTTTGACCCAGAGAGTGCTGGGATGTACATCACCTTCTGCATGACCCACATAAATTAATAGGATTACTGGAGAATAAAAGAATGAACCTTAAAGTAACCTGTAGGGAAAGAACTGCAGAGCAACACTGCCATGGTTCAAGAGTCCAGAGCCTAACTGTTTATCTGGAAACTTTAATCCACATTTATTAAGCATTGCAAACATAGTAAACCCACCTTTGATTCGCATGCATGTTATTCATGCATTTTTCTGTTTTTGTATTGAAAACCTATAATGCATGTACCAACTGGACGGCCCACAGAGATACCTTACTAAAACGATACAAGCCCTAAAGAACATGTCCTACATGGACTGACTCAAAGTCCTGTCACTAAACTCGGTATCCTACAGACTGCTAAGAGGTGGCCTGTGTCTAGCGAACAAGGCAACCTGCGAACCAATACTGATACATTTACTGTACATCAGCAATTCAAATGGCATCAGAAATACTTGGTCTAGGTATCTAAATCTCTTCTGCAACATCAACAGAACAGTTTGGAGGGACAGGTGGGTGGAAACATGAGCCACAAAGCATCATAGAAAATGATGGTCTACATCACATGAAATCATCCATTACCAACAATTCAAAAGATATAAAATCAGATTTAGTGATCCAAGAAATAAAGACAAGAGTAGCGCTGATCACTGAAATCTCCACACACAGTGACTGCAGTGTCCTGCGCAGAGACATAAAGTTATAAAATATCAGGATCTGCAAGCAGAAATGAGAGCAATGTGGAAGAAAGATACCCAAATAGTTCCAACAGTAGTAGGAGCAACTGTTCTTATAAAAAAAGAGTCTAAAATCTTATTTAGATATGCTAGCAATGCATGCAACTCTGTATGAACTGCAGAAGGAGTAATTGCTGGGCACACTGCGGGTGCTGCAAAGAGCACTTTTGGCTGACATCAAAGAGTGAAACAATATTAATTTCCTGAACTTTAATCGTACTTTGACTTAGGAATGGGGTCCATTCCTGTCATGGTATTAGAAACTCAAAAGACTTGGAGAAATTAAAAAAAGGGACAGGTATATCTCACAGAGGATACCACTGCTCTGGAACAGACTCCCATCCACATAGAGCATCCTGTTCATATTCGAGCACAACTTGTATCTATGGATGGGAATTAGAAAATTTACCCGAGGATTGACTGCCCCCTGTACCACTACTGGATAGTGGCAGCTCCTAAATAGTTTATTACATGCACGTTGTTCCTTCAAATTATCTATGTTATTATCTCAGTTATTGTAATTAGGGGTTATATATAATTATCAACCCTGAGATGGGTAAGGCCAGTCTCTAACCAAATGGTATAGATTAATTTGAGCACAAAAAAGGGAAATTGCTTAGTCTTAAAATGGCCCTCAAGGGCAGCTAGCCTATTACTTATCTACGCACCTATGAACCTATATTTTTACATTTTACACATAGCAACCTTCTTTTTTACTATGCCATTTACCTTTGGCAGTACTGTCATGAAATGCATTTTAAATTATGCTTCTATTTCATGAAACTGGATCCTAACATGAGTGTTCTGAAAAAAAATGTCCTAAACTAATGACAGCTGACAAGTATAATCATGTTGTTAATATTATCACACTCTTGTATCCTTAGGAATTCTCAGCATTTTGATCTGTAGGTTACCTGATTTTCCTGTTTTTCTGTGCTTAAATTGTTGATTGCACTTGTTGGCTAAAGTTTTGCTTAAAAGTAACAAACAGGCTAATACACTCAAGTGTACCAGCCTTTGATAGCAATTTAGTCGAAAAACAAAGCATTTACTGTATAACTAAAAAAAAAAAAAAAAATACTTCTCCTTTCCTAAACTTTCCTAGCTAGTTGTTCCAGTGATCAGATGTTGCTAATCCCTGGGCTTTGTATTTGGTTCCTGTGTTCCTCCATTTTCTTGTGTGGCCAGAGGTAGTTTCTTTACTCACCAGTGGGAGTGGGGAGTACTGAGCTGCTTGTTTGTCCTCAGAGGAGTGGTTAGAGACAGCAACTAGTAATTCGTTGGCCATTTTGGGTTATTTCCTGTTTTTTCCAGCCCCCTGCTATAAAGCACGCTTTAGCGCAATTTAGCGCAGAGTTGCCATTGTTGCAGCGGTCAAACAAGGTTAAACTATTCGGGCCACCTAAATTCCACTCTTCAAATTTTCCCTTAAAACTACCTTCCTCGAACTGTACTGCTGATCTAACCAGCGTATCCTATAACTAAAAAGTTCATCTCTACTTGATTCCCAAGTAGACTATTCTCTATCTGTAAAGCTAGCACTTACTCCTACAGTACTTGCACCTTGATAAAGCACTTTTATTATAGATAGTACCCCACCAGCCTAGAACCCACATCCCCCGGAGTCCTTTGTAAGTTTTTTTATCTATTACTTCTAGTATGTCGAGGGATCAGTTGCTAGTGTCCTCTCCTGCTCAACTGGTGAACCTGGGAATATTGAGGCAATGCAATGTTACAATTGCCTCATGTACACAGACAATCCTCTCCTTCTCCCACAAAATACAAATTCATGCGAGAGATGCAACTATACGGCCAAACTGGAGGCTGAGCTCTCTCAACATAGGACTGGCAAGACCAGACAGGAGTAGAAGGTAACCACACACACTACCCAGTCACACATAGTACCATCACAACTTCAAATCATACACATAATCACACAAAGACATACTGGAGGCTCTGATCAAAATCTACCAAAACAGCAGAGGCCACCAAAGCAGACACCCAAACAACTACCACCTCAGGACCCAACACATGCAACACATAGACCACACAGTCAGAGTGTCAAACAGTCACAGCCCTTAAGGCCAAACACAATGCCAGACACACTCATCATTGGTGACTCCATAGTCAGACACACTGACGTCCCGCTCACCAGACTGAGTAAGGAGAAGGTCACAGTAAGCTGCCTGTCGGGCGCTAGAATCCGCCACATAACGCAAGCACTCAGGTCTCTCAACAGCAGGTACAAGCGACTCAGTCATTGTCCACGCTGGTGTCAATGACCTGAGACGTACCTCCTTGGACTACATGAAAAGAGACATTGAGGAGCTCTCTGATTATGTAGCCCAGGCAGGTATGACCTTGACCTTGAGCAGTATCCTACCTTCACCTAGAATGATGCCACAATACAGTGATAAGATGATCAGCTTTAATAATTGGCTTAAATTCTGGTGACATTCAAAGGGGATCCAATGTCTGTCTGCCTGGGATGACATGCTGGACAAGCCACGCTGCTTCAAGGGACGGCTTGCACCTGTCACCCTGGGCTTCCGGATATTGGCAAAGGCTCTTGCCACCCCATAGTGCCTTTTTAGGCAAGGCTCAAATTCTAAACCTACCACCCTAGAACACAAAAAGGAAAAAACTAAGGGTAATGCTGCTCAATGCCAGAAGTCTCAATCTCAAGATGCACGCACTCGAGGCCCTTCTCAGTATGGAGAACATCGATGTCTGTGCTGTGACAGAAACCTGGTTCAAGGCTTCTGAGAGCACCCCAGCACTATCAGGTTTCACCTCATATCATGCGTTCCGGCCCCAAAATCCGGACAACACCAAGAAAGGAGGGGGGGGTGTCCATATTCATAAAGGACACCCACACCTCAAGGTTGGTGGCAACGCACAATGCATCGGAGACCATCCAGGTGCAATTAACCATAGGCAAGACTGCTCTGCAATTTGTAGCATGTTACAGGCCACCCTCTCAAATTCAGGAACCTCACATGGCCTTCCTGAAAACACCGGGGGGGATAAATGTATCTCCAAACACCATCATACTAGGTGACTTCAACTACCCTAATATAGACTGGGAACACTACTCAAGCCCAAACACTCTAGCCCAAAGGTTCCTGGAGTTCATAAACTCAAATGCCATGGAACAACTAGTCACCATCCCCACAAGAGGAGAAAACATACTTGATCTCATCATCACGAACATGGGATCACAATGTTCAACACCGGAAGTATACCCCTCACTGGTGAGATCAGATCATAAACTAATCTCGCTGGAGGTCCTCATCCCGCCCCCACCTGAAATAAAAAAGACCACAGTGAAAAACTTCTCAAAAGCTGACTTCACACTTCTAAAAACTAGTGTGGTCTCCTTTAAGGCCCCTGAGCCAGTGGTAAACATTACTCAAACCGCTGAATCACTTACAAATGCCTTCTACCAGCACCTACAGGACTGCATGGATCAGGCAATCCCAAACAAAACTAAGACTCTTTGTACCAAAGGCAAGCTTCCAGTCTGGTGGACCCCAGCCATAAACAAGCTCTACAACAAAAGGAGGAAGCTACTACAAGATAGAGCAAAATCCTTGAAAGGTAAGACACCTTTGATCATTATAAGTAAAAAACTAAGAGCTCTCATAAAATCATCCAAGGCAAATTTTGAGAGAAAAATCGCCAAGGACTAAAAAGACAATCATAAGGCCTTCTTTAGCTATGTTAGAAACCTAGGAGGAAACTCCCAGATATGCTCAGAATTAGTTCAAAATGATGTGAAGATTACTGAACCTACACACATTGCCAACATACTGGCTGACAGGTTCAGTGCAAACCCCCCAAAAGGAGAGATATCTATACCAGAGGATTGTAGCCCCCCAAACATCTCCAACGCCCAGGTGAGAACTGCTCTCTCCAAGGCATAAAACACAGCATCCATGGGACTGGATGGTGTCCCCGGCTGTGTGCTCCATGAACTCAGTGAGGAATTAAACCCACAGTTAGGACAGCTGTTTAATCTTAGCCTCACCTCAGGATACGTACCCAAGGAGTGGCGCACGGCGACTGTGGTCCCACTTCACAAGGGCGGTGCCTCCACCGACGACCCAGGAAATACTGTCCCATTAGCTTGACAAGCCTTATCTGCAAAGCCATGGAGAGGATCATAATGGAACTCATAAATAAAGACATAGGGAACTTGCAGACTTTGGATCCAACCCAGTTTGGCTTTGTCAAAGGCAGATCATGCCTTTTAAACTTGGTTGACTTTTTCGAAACAGTCACCAAGGCCATTGATGAGGGAAAGGCAGTCCATACAGCCTACCTCGACCTGGCAAAGGCCTTCGACACAATACCCCACTCAGGTATCATCGAAAAACTCATCAGCTTGAATGTAAACCCATACATCACACGATGGGTTGCAAACTGGCTAAGTGACAGAACCCACAGGGTCAGAGTTGCTGGAGCCATGTCAGACTCAAAGCCTGTCACAAGTGGTGTCCCACAGGGCTCAGTCCTGGGTCCACTCTTGTTCGGCATCTACTTTTCTGAAGTACAAGCAAACACAGGAGGGTTATGGCTGACAAAGTTTGCAGATGACTGCAAACTGGGCCATAGTCGAAAACACATCTGACACAGATATCCTTCAGAAGGGCCTCACAGAAACGGATAACTGGTGCCAGAGCCATGGCCTAAAGTTAAACGCCAAGAAATGCATAGTCATACCCTTCGGGAAAAACAAGGTTACCCCTAGCTACCATATAGGTGGCAATCCACTGAGCACAGAAGAAGTCATCAGGGATTTGGGGACCCAGGTTGACAGTAGCCTTTCGTTTGACACTCATGTTGCTAAAGTAGTTAGGAAAACCTTCTACATTGCCCACCTGATCATGAAGGGATTCACATCTAGATCAAGGGAAGTCATCGTCCCCCTGTACTCATCACTCATTAGACCTATGATTGAGTACAATGCCCCATTCGGAATGTATCTGACCCGACACCTGCAGCAGCTGGAAAGGCCCCAAAAGTTCCTCACGAAAAGGATAAAGGGTGTCAAAAATATGTCTTATTCTGCCCGACTGAAAGAACTCCAGCTCTATTCAGTCTCATACCGCTTGCTCAGAGGTGACCTGTGCCTGACATATAAGGCCATGTCAAACCCAGATTTGATGAATATGCTTCACCTCAAAAAATCTAGATCCCTCAGAACCACAAGGGCGGGAGACTTAAACCTTGACATGGTTATTAATAGAACTTGCTGGAGGGACAGATTCATCACCCAGAGACTCCCTATGCTGTGGAACAAAATCCCGGTACATGTGAGGCAGAGCACCTCGCTGGCCTTGTTCAAGAGGAATCTTGACCAATGGATGGGAGATCGCAGATATACCCCAGGGATTACTTCAGTGTCACTGCTTGACAGAGGCACAGCAAAATAATAGGCATAGTTTTATTCAAACTAAAGGGGTGGCGAAAGCCACATAACTATGGGCTAGGCTTGTAAATGCCCTTGGGCAGATAGCCTAGTATGAACCTATGAACCTATGAACCTATGAACAAAACATGAATATTTTCAAGCCATGCCATAAACATATGAAGGAAATTTTTCATATGTAAGATACAATGATATCATGCTTTAGTTCCAAATATATGGGATGGGACTACTGAAGAATTAAACATTGGTAACAAAGCCTGACATGCAGAGTACAAGCAGTATAAAGGTAAATAAAATATTTGCAGCAGTTTACATGCTGTTTAAGCAGTATGGCTTATAGGGCATGAACAGATTGCTTAAGTAACACAAATTCACTATATCAGAAGATGCTATGCAAGTTAGAAAATATGCTGCATGAAAATGCAAATCAGCACCAACGTCAGCAGTGCTGTTTGACAACAATTCACATGCTGAGAGGCAATAAATGAATAAATAAATCTCCAAATAAATGCTAGTTACAGAAACTTATATGAAAGCTAAAAAATGATCACATAAAATTAAAGGAATAACAATAGTCACATTGCAAGTTGACATAAGAATCTTAAGTAAAACATTGGTGCCAAACCATCCATTAGTGACAGAACTATATGGAAACATACAAAAAGAAATTACAAATGAACAACTGAATAACTGTTTAGTAACAGAAACACATCTAATCAGTTGCTGAATTGAATCATGGCTTGAAAATATTCATTTTTTTGTAAACTACAGACCAAAAAAGTTAAATCAGCTAGGTATAATGGATGTTAACATGCTGACACATCAGCAACATACAAAAGATATAGACATGCACATAAAAGCATGCTACTACTATGCCTATTATGTAAGGCATGGCAGGATGCAAAGCATGTCACATGCAGCTTGTTCAACAAATGGTAAACATGAGAAGTTTTGAAACAATGGTCTTCATTCAGTTGTTGGAATAGGTTCAAAGGTTCATAGGTTGGTACTGGGCTATTGGCCCTAGGGCCTATACAAGCCTAACCATAACAATTCCCTGCCTATTTCTTCCCACACTATTTACTTCCCTGAACCCCTGTCTAGCAGGGCGACTGATGTGATCCCTGGGGTAAATTTCTTTTCTCCCATCCAATAGCCAAGGTTCCTTTTGAAGAGGTCCAAAGAGGAGCTCTGCTTGACATGCATGGGCAGTCTATTCCAGAGTCTGGGGAGTCTCTGGGTCAGGAACCTATCCCTCCAGCATGTTTTGTTTATTGTGATGACAAGATTTAGATCCCTGGAGCGTGTGGCTCTGAGGGATTGGGATTTCCTTAAGTGTAGCATGTCCAACAGCTCTGGGTTTGACATGGCCTTTTATGTTAAGCAGAGATCGCCTCTGCGTAGACGATATGCAACAGATTATAGCTGGAGTTTTTTAAGGCGGTCAGCATAGGGAATCTGCTTTAGGACTGTGATTCTTTTAGTGAGGTATTTCTGTGGCCTTTCCAGTTGTTGCAGATGTCTTGAGAGGTACATACCAAACGGGGCATTGTATTCTATAATGGACCTAATGAGGAATGAGTACAGTGGGACAATGACCTCCTTTTTTCTGGATGAAAAGCCCTTAGTGATGAGGTGTGCCACATAGAAGGATTTCCTGACTGTTGTGGCAATATGTTTATCGAAGGTGAGACCACTGTCCACCTGTGTCCCTAAGTTGCTTGGTGACCATTCCTTCATTGAACTGTCAGTCTATGAACTGAAAGATTTTGAGTCAGTAGTTTTGTAAATAGACATTCATTAGCGGAGGCACATAGCAGTGCAGAAATGGGGAAAAGAACAGTTGTGCAATTTGAACTTACCATAACAGTAGATGTTTGAATGATCGCTGCGGCAGTAGCCTTAGCTATATGAGTTATATCCTGCCAAGAATATAACAGCCAGCCAGCTTCCAAAACTTCAGGGCACCTTCCACAAGCCCAAACCATCAAGCAGCTTGAAATGAGCTGACTAAAACACAAGTTTGGGTGCAAAGACCTTCAGAGCTGTCCTGCTAGCAGAGAGAGGGAGGCTGAGCCTTGAAAGGATAAGTTTAGGTGTAACAAAAAATAAATGTCCACACCCTAGTGTAAAAAAGACACCCCAAAACAAGGGGAAGTGGTGGAGGGAAGGAACGGCTACAGCTGCAGTGATCATTTGAACATCTAATATTATGGTAAGTTCAGGTTACCCAGTTGTATTATGTTCTTCATATTGTTCACTGTTGTAGAAGCCTTCGCTATATAGGTAGATTACCATAGCTAACTATATTTGGGAGGTGGAAGGAGAAGAGTTCAGGACCCCCTGGAGAATTGTCCTAGCAAAACATGATCTAGACCAAGTAGCAGCTTCTAGAACACTTCTAGAATCCAACCCTTTCCAAAAATCCATAGAAGAAGCCAAGGTCCTTGTAGAGTGAGTCTTGACCCTACCTGGAATACATTTGCTATGGTGAGTATAACAAAAGGTAATAGCCTTAGGCGACCATTTGGAAATAGTCTGTTTTGACAACTGTTGTCCCTTCTTTTTACTTTCACAAGAAATGAACAACTGAACCAATTATCTGGAATATTTAGTTCTGTCAGGATAGTACCTGAGTTGTCTATGGATATCCAAGGTATGGAGTATCCTAGCTCCTTCATTTTTAAGTTCAAGACAGAAAATGGGGAGAAGGATAGTTTGAATTAAAGTAAACTCTCATACTACTTTAGGCATAAAAGAAGGATTAGTTTTCAAAGAAAACCTATCCTTGTGGAAAACGAGATAAGGTTGACTCACCATAAGAGCTTGTATCTCGGATACCTTTCCTGCAGAGGTCAGAGTAATCAATAGAACTGCTTTTTTTATGCTAAGACCCTCAACTCAGATTAACTGATTCAAATACAACAAGTGTTAGTTTCTCTAACACAAAATTTAAGATCCTGAGGAGAGGCCGCCAGTTTCCTTTGAGGCCTCTTTTACAAAACCTCTTTCAATAACATTTTGACATTTAACTGCCTTGACAGGAGAGGGACCATGGGTAGACATGCTGAAATGGCCAAAACATGAACCTTGACAGAGAAATAAGTGAGGCCATAGGATACTAACTCATACAAATATTGTAAAACATGAGAACAACTAGCTCTAAATTGTTGCTGGTTATGCTGTAGTCCCCAACTAGAAACATTTTCCATTTGCTAATATATAATTTTCTAGTAGCAGGCTTTCTTGCCTCCATTAGTATCTGCTGCATATCCTAAAAAAACTATGCCTACAAGGAATTGAAACTCTATCGTCCAGGCAGTCAATCAAAGATGATCGATGGAGTGTATCAAACACTCCTGTTCTTGTGCAAGTAGATCCATTCTATGAGGAAGCTTGTGATACTTGGCCCTGGCCATTTCCAAAAGAAGAGAGAACTGTGGTTGACTGGTGCAGAAAGGAATCACCACAAAGATCTTGTGGGATTGCTTCTGAATCTTCAGAAGCACCCTGGATATTAGTGGAAAGGTGGGAAAGGCATACAAGAACATTCCTGTCCAAAGAAAAGAAAAGGCATCTGTCCTCCAGGTCTTCTTGCATGGAGTCCTGGAACAGAATTTTGCCAGTTGATTATTCAGAAAGGAGGCAAATAGGTCTTCTTGAGGAATGCCCCACAGATGGATCAAATCTTGGAAGACCCCCAGATCTAGTTTCTATTTGTGAGAGTTTGCCTTGGTCCTGTTCAGTTTGTCTGCCACACAGGATGCCTGTAGAGTGAGACTGTGCTGTGCAGCTATATCCCAAGGCAACACGGCTAGTCTGTAAAAGGGCTATGACCTGGCCCCTCATGCTTGTTGATGTACCACATCACTGTGGTACTGTCTGTAACCACTTAAAATGGTCCCAGGGAAAAAAGGTGGCTCAGAGAACTGAGTGCCTTGATCAGGGCAAGCATCTCCTTGGTATTATTCGCTTGCATCTGTCCTTGGTGTACCACACCCACTGCACTTTTATCCCTCCTGAAACTGCTCCCCAAGCACAGTTTGAAGCATTTGTGGTGACTGAGTGCTTTGGAGCTGGAAGGGAAAAGGGGAGATCTTGATTTAAGGATATCTGTTGTCTACATCAACTGATTTCTCTTCTGACAAACCCCAGTACTGGGATCTGAAACAATAAAGGGTGTTGATGTTGGGACCAAAGAGATTTTAGATACAACTGTATCTTTCTCATGTGGAGTCTTGTCAGGGGTATCATGAGAATTATAGATGCAAAGAGACCAAAAATCCTGAGGTATGTCTTTGAATGACTGAAGTCTGAGAGGAAAACCTTAGAAATAGATCTATATAAAGATCTATTTTTTCCTGTGGAAGAAAACTCTTTAACTGATGTGTCAAGTTGACATCTGGGAAAACAATCCTGTGATAGGGAGTCAAGAATGACTTTTTAATGCTCTGTTGGAATCCTAGCTGATGCAAAAGATCTCACACCTATGACAGAGATTCTTGACATTTTAAAAAAGACTGTGTAAAGATAAGCAAGTCATCTAAATATGGAAAAATGTGGATACCCTGTAGCCTGCAATGTACTATGATAGGAGCTAGACACTTTGTGAACACTCTTGGTGCAATGGACAGTCCAAAGGGTAAAGCAGAGAACTGAGGACAAAATCCTGAATCCATCCTTAAATCTTTCTGTTGAGATTCAGAATCTTGAATATCTTCAGGAAAGGAGGCATCCTCTTTCTTTTATTGTCAACTACTGTACAAGAAGGATCAATAGCCTGAATTAAACACATAGCCAGTCTCAGTAAAGTACTCCTATCCAAAGACATTTGAGGAGGAGTAGACACATGCTTTGTTTTCTGTTTCCTTTTGACAGGAAAAATGTGGCCAACCATGTTACTAATGGCAGCTGCTACATCCCCAGGGATGGGCAAAGCATTCTGATATAACAGGCAAACATTCCCTATTCCTTCTCCTTGGACTGACATGACAGGTTCTCCCTTGCCACTGAGGGAACCCCAACAGCAGCAGAGAACATGGCTAAACTCCAGCCCATAGTGGCTGAAGGTGCTACACTAGAGGGATCCTGGATCAAAAGATGAGTGGTCTGAGGTACAACAAATGGCCACAGCAGAGGCCCCCACATATGGCTGAAGCAAATTGTTAGCCTGCTGGGGTGGTAAAGGCTGTTTGCTTAACTTTTTCTTTTAGTGGCTGGAAGAAGGACTGACCATAGGAGTGACAAGTTGTTCCATGGTTAAGCTGAAAATGCTGCCTGTATCCTGGGGAAAAGAAGCAACAATGCTAGCAAAGCTACCAGAAAATACTTTATCTGTTGAGTAACATTACTTTTAAACTGACAGAAACAAGTGCTCTGTTTAAAAGTGCATTACAGTCTCATTAGACAATCCATTAAAACACAACACTCCTAGCTTTAAAATAACTTTCCTGAAGAGGAAAGTAATAACTAAGCTATCAGTAAAAAATAAGAACATGGAAGTTTTTTTCCCAAAAGAGAACACATCTGATCAGGTAAGGAAAGCACAAGCCAACTGTCAATCCTCAAAACTCTCAGAGGAGTTTCCTCTTCAGTGGCAGGAAAACTCTGAAGGGCTTTGCACCCAAACTTGTCTTTTAGTCTGCTCAGCTTGTGCTGCATGAGGGTTTGGGCATGTGGAAGGTACCCTGAAGCTTTGGAAGCTGGCCAGCTGTTATATCCTTGACAGGATATAACCCATATAGCTAAGGCTATTGCAGCAGTGATCAATATGAAGAACACTGCGGTTTATTTTATATGCTTCTTTTCTTTATTCCAAGACTACATATATTTTGATGTATCTGTATACATGTATATATTATATATATATATATATATATATATATATATATATATATATACATGTATACTGTATATATATATATATATATATATATATATATATATATATATATATACTGTGTATATACATGTATACTGTATATATATATATATATATATATATATATATATATATATATATATATATATATATATATATATATACTGTGTATATACATGTATACTGTATATGTATATGCAAATATATATATATATATATATATATATATATATACACTGTGTATATACATGTATACTGTGTATACACACACACACACACACACACACACACACACACACACACACACACACACACACACACATATATATATATATATTCTGTGTATATACATGTATACTGTACATATACATACATATATATATATATATATATATAAAATTATATTGTTTCATGCTACAATATGGGTTATTATATCTCAAAAATATGGAATAAGAATAACCTATTACTGAAAGAGATCAAGTGGCAGTTGAGACTGAAATCAAATTATTTCCCTGGTCTCAACGAATATGTTAATAAAGGCGATACTAATTGATAAAGTTGCCTCATTTTGATCCTGTTCTAATATTAATATAATATTATTTATTAGGACCATGAATGATTGTTTTTATTAACACAAAATTTTAGATAATTATTTATTTATTATATGTTTTAACTAACATTTTTATGACAACATGGATATTTTATATTGTGAATTTTAAGAGTACAACTCACCACACACACTACACTAACATATAAGTGTCCTATTTATTATAGTCATAAATTCACTTTTCTAATTTCATGCTTTTGTATATATCCATATGGTCTTCCATTTCTATTTATTTGTTTGTTTATTTATTCATTAGCCCTGCGAAGTATACCCAATAATATTTATTATATTTATTCATGTACATTTTTTATATAATAAGTTACATTATTTATGTTTATTTTTGAGATATAATAACCCATATTGTAGCATGAAACAATATAATTATATCAAGAAATATATTTAAAAGTTTAATTAATCAAAATATATTAGTACATATATTCAACAATATACAAATTATAAAACATACCACATATGTAATGACAGCATCAGTATTTTTAAGTATTTATATGCACAGTAGCACTTTTGACAGAGGATTAAAGAGTAGAAATATATCAATGGGTTAAATTTAGTTTGGACAACTAACCATTTATATTTACTGTTGTATTAACAGGTTTATGGAATGATTGATTTGTTTGTTGTAATTTGTCAATTATTGAATAATTACTGCAGTAGTAGAATGGTATAAAAATGTGAGGCACTGTTTATTAATCATTCTGATGAAGTCTGCTTAGGGCAGATGAAAGCGCTCAATTTGGTGGATTTTAAGCTACATTAAAGACTATCTGTTTGTTTGAACGGAGCTTCGTATTTGTTCTTGGTTGCAGTTTGGCTTTTTCTACCTTAACCATTATGCCAAACTCCCAGCATTTATACCAAATGTGATTCTACCTTTTGAGTTACAACCATATATGAATATATATATATATATATATATATATATATATATATATATATATATATATATATATATATAGATATACGGATTCCATACATTTGGTCGAATTACACTTAGTCGAAAATGATTCCAGGCTTTTCACTTCACTGAAAGCTCACTTGACTGAAAGATCACTTGGTCGAAGTTCATTTGGTTGAAAATGGAATATAGCTCCTGCCCCACTGCAATGAAACCCTGGAGTGAAAATATTAAATAAGGGGTGGGGGGCTTAGTCCCCCACATTATGCCAATAGTTTTTACTAAATATATATATATATATATATATATATATATATATATATATATATATATGGTTCTACCTGACATAGTCAAAACCCAGAACGCCGACAACGAAATTACCGACACCACATAACCGACAGTGCAAAAACACGAAACCTCACATGCCTGACAACAAAATAACCGACGGTACACAAACACGAAACTTCATACACTGCACACACCACAATAACAACAATCAATAAACAAAACACATCCCCTGTCCAAAAACCACACACACAACACAAGCACACCAAAATCCCTACAAACCCACACTAAACCAAAAATACACAACTATCTACAACCCTAACCCAAACCCTAACCCTAAGGTCCGTCACTATCGTATACTGAGCTAACCCGCGCCCTAACCCTAACTCACTTAACCCGCCCCTAACCCAAAGACTATCACTACCGCACACTTACCTAACCCAGTCCCTAACCCTAACTCACTTAACCCACCCCTATCCCCACAGACCGTCATTATCCACACTTACCTTACTCGCACCCTAACGTCCGTCACTACCGCATACTTACACAGCCTTTTCCCATGTTGGCATCCTCGGCATCGGTGTTTTCATCCATCGCGTCGGTCTTCTGCTTGTCGATCTTCTGGCGCTCGCGATTCACTTGTCGGTGTTTTCCGCTGTCGATGATGTCAGGTAGACCCATATATATATATATATATATATATATATATATATATATATATATATATATATATATGCATTTCTAATGGATATACCTTCTTATAATAGTGATTACATTAAAATTATGTTCTCACTCCAGGGTTACACTGCAGTGGGGCAGGGGCTATATTCCATTTTCTACCAAATGAACTTCGACCAAGTGAGCTTTCAGTCAAGTGAGCTTTCAGTGAGGTGCAATGCCTGCTATCATTTTCGACTAAGTGTAATTCGACCAAATGTATGGAATCCATATATATATATATATATATATATATATATATAGCTAAGAAATGAACTTCGTGACAATAACAGCATTTAAAGAATAGTAAATCACACCAACAACTCTTGTAGTATGTTAGCGCTTTAGTCTTATTTATTATCAAGACTTCTTCAAAAACACATGTTTCATAACTATGAGAAACCATTTTCACTTCCTTTAGATACATTAGTTCTAGCAGGCCATTTAAATTAACAACAGTTCCTTTCCAATAGTAAAGTGTGAATAGGCAGGGTGCTGTGTGCATTTTCATTAACATTACAATCGCAGTTACATAAGGTAAATTGGTCTGACAGTAATAGCCTTGTGGCGCCACGTGCAGACTAATAGGGATCGTGTGTAAAAAGGGATTGTGTGCAAAAAAAAAAAAATATATATATATATATATATATATATATATATACATATATTAAAAATATGGGGAAACCGGGAAGGATGAGAGTCATGCTATGATAATTCTAATATTAACACCCAGATTGGTTCATCCCTGATGGGACATCCCAGAAATTACGTACAGTTACTTTGCCTAACTTATGAGCCCATACCTCCAAAGGTAAGTAAAGAAGGGCACAGACGAAGGTGGCGGAGTCAGGTAGAGAGTCCTACTATGCTTGGGTATCAGAGTGTGTGTATAGAGAAATTTCTGGGTATGCTACCTGAGGGGGTACTGGGAGGAATGTGGCGTGGACTTGAGGGGGGGGGCTGTTTGGAGGCCACCCACGACATGGAGTGTGGAGGCGGGGTTTGATGGGTAGGAGAATATGAATAATAGATAGTCCCAGAAGACTGGGTCAGTGCGGATGGTACTGCCCATGGCCTGGTTTGGATGGCACCACCCCTTGAATGGCTGCGTGAAAGGTGAGACCGGGGGGTTGTTAGTGGGGTCGGTGGGGGCCAGCCTGGTGACTGGGAGCGTGTGTGTAGGAGGTAGGGGGGAGGCAAAAGTCAAAGAGAGAGGAAACACATTATATTCACTTGCACAGTTGTAAATCCATAAACACATTAAATCCACTTGCACAATTCTTCAAACTCTGTCACATTGCTATCTCTATACCATTTAAGTGCACATTTAATGTTCATTGTTTCATTGAGACCTGGATAGACATCAGATCTCAGTTCTATCTGCCATTTTAATTCCCGGACTTGCAGGAATGTGTCCATGTCCCCTACAAACTCTGTTATTTTTTCCAGTGCTGTGAATTTGAATCCTGTGAAGTTTGGGCAAATAGCACTGTGTTTAGCCAAGGCATTCATACTGTCCTGTTTGCATATTGCTGCAGTGTGCTCTTTAATATGGTTACTCAGCTTTCTGTTTGTTTTGCCGATATAGAAATTCCCGCAATGTTCCCAAAAAGCACAGTAGACTACATTTTTTGTGTTGCAGTCATAGTGGTCATGTAGACAGACAGTTCTGTTGCAGTGCAGGAAGGTGACGTTGTTGTCTTTTCGTATGTGTGCACAGATGACACACTTGCTGCAGTCAGACATTCCAGGTTCTGTCAATACTTCATTCTGTGGGGATGGGCTTTTATGCCTATCGAACGCACCACCAAAAAAAGAGGTTCATTTGAAACAAAAGTTCGGGGATGTCCCAAGTAACTTTGTCAGACCTTTTTCTCCTTCCAAGATGTTCCAGTTGTTGGTGAGGACCCCTTTGATTCCGAACATATCCATGGCCATTGGAAGGGGGAAACTTGTCACAGAGTCCTTTTTGTTCGGTCCATTCTGTGCCCTTGCTGTGAATCTCTTTTCCAGGATTGGTGGGTACCTGGAGTGTCTGTGCTGTATGACCTCTTGGAACAGGTTGTCCATTAAATACTCTGAGTATTTTCTTTCTAAGAACAAGTTTCTGAGGTAAAAACCTTCCTTGATGAAAACCTCATCCCTAAAAATGAGTCTGGATAACCAGCTGAATTGTCCTTTTACAATATTCTTTTTCATGAAATGGGGATGCTGGCTGCTGAACTCTAGATAGTTATTCCGGAAAGTGGGCTTGTGGTAGATGTTGGAGTCAAACTGTCCACTTTCCGGGTCTATAGTGAGGTACATATCCAGGAACTGAGTGGTGGTTCCAATATGTCCTACCATGAGGGTCAAGAAGTCCAGACTCTGGAAAGGCATTTCCAGAAAATTGCTCAGAGAAAGTCTGTCCCCCTTCCAGACAAAAAGACGTCATCAATATAGCCTGTACATTATGGTTTTGTTGAACCTGGGCAGCAATTCAACCTTATCCATTTCCCAGGCACTGAGGACTAAGTTTGCATATGCTGGGGCCATTTTGGACCCCAAGGGCTACCCCTTTCTGTTGGTGGTAAATCTTCCCGTTGAATTGAAAGAAGTTATTTCTTAATACTGCTTCTGTTAACCTGCATGCAGTATTAATCTTAGTCCCACTTAGGTTGGAGTGCCTGTTCAGGTACTGTCTGGTGAGGATCAGTCCTTTGGCATGGGGGATGCTTGTGTAGAGTGCTTCTATATTTAGAGTGACCAGTAAATATTCTCCTCCATCCAGCCTTAGTTTGGATATGTCATTTAGAAAAGCCCAGGAGTCCCTGGTGTAGTATTTGCTGTTCTGTACAATGGGGTTGAGGATATGATTCATGTATTGCGAAATCTTTTCTGTTTTTGTCCTTCGGTTTGATACCACATAGCAGAAAGGTGGATTTTCAGGGTTTTTGTGAACCTTGGGGATTCCAAAAAATTTTCCAAGACTGGGTGTCATGACCTGTATGAAGTCTTTTTCATCTGTGAAGATCTCATCCCTGAGGTACAGTTCCAATAGTAGGTTGTCAATTTGTTTAAAGTTTTGTTGTACCTGGTTGATGATGACCTTTTTGTAGAACTGGTTATCAGTGAGGGATGCTTCAAGTGTTTGGATGTATCTCTCCTGCTCCATCACTACTATCCTGGATCCCTTGTCAGCCTTCATGATTCATAGGGGATTTGTCCTGACTCGGTTCCTTCCAAGCCTGTCTTTCTTCCCTGTTCAGGTTGTGCCACTTTGCCAAGAGCTTATCAGAAAGGATTTTCCTGATATCCCTTTTGCAGGTACTCGCAAAGAGGCTCAGTGTGTTGGAGAGTGCAGGAGTGTGCAGGCTCTTCATGGTAAGGGGTCTTTCATTATCCTCCGAGCTTTCCTCATCTTCTTCCTCTTCATGTTGTTGTATATCTAATTTTAGTTGTAACTTTCTCAGGTAGCATTTGAGGTCTAGGATAACATCCGCCGTGTTGGCTCTCTGTGCTGGGATGAAAGAAAAGCCTTTCTTCAGTACCTCATGATGGCTTTCCAAGAAAACTCGTGTGGTGAGGTTAAAGATGTCACCTACCCCTCTCCAGCATATATATATGTGTGTGTGTGGTTCTAGGACTCTTGCACGAACGCACTTTTCACCAAATTGCTACTGGGCAGGTATACTTACATGAAAATGCTTTTCACCGAAGCAGCATTTTCACGTAAGTATGCCTGTTGTGCCGGTCGTACTATGGTGCGCATAAGGGAAAATTCCCTCTTCCCTACTGTACTGTGATCTTGGAGTGAGAATAATAAAGCAGAGGGATGCTGTGTAAAAGATTTAATGCTTTTTTTTTTAACACACTTTAGCGAAAGTGCTTTTTCGGTGAAAGCGCTTTCGTTAAAGTGTGTTCGGTGATAGTGGATTCGGACTGTTGAAGTTTCGTTAAACAGTCCTAGATCCATATATATATATATATATATATATATATATATATATATATATAATATACATACATGCATGATATATATATATATATATATATATATATATATATATATATATATATATATAAATGTCCATGTGCAGAAGCATTGAAACCTAATAAATTGATACCAGCAAACTGACATGTTTATTGCAAAAACAATCCATCGACCCACAAAGTAATTGCAAATGAAAAAAGTTTCCCTTTGTAATCACTTATCCGAAACCCTGGCACTACCTTCAAACATAACCTGCCTGAATAGTAGTAGTGTTAGTGAAAAGTTTTTCATGGTAATTTGTAGGATTATGGTTGGAGTTAGCAGACATGAGTAAGGAAATTCAGGAGGGCTTTTACTAATCATGTGGCCAGCAACAGAGCAGCAAAACCCTGGTGTGACAAGTAGCAGTAGTTGTGGTAGCTTAGAAACTGATAATGGGTACAGGAGGAAATATGGACAACAACTTCATCAAAATTCAGGTGTACTGAAGAGTTATAAAGAAATGCACACTGGCTGATTTACTGGTGGATGAAGCTTGAAATATCGAGCTTCAGCTGCTTGAGCTTCATCTCACACGAGGTCAGAGTTCCTCCATAGGAAGTCACTGACAGCGAGTTGTGCTGGAAATAATTCCTTTTTATGTAAATTTCCCCATTTTTCCAGTAAGTGTGACCTTGGAGTTGATATAAAACACTTAAAGATCAAGTGCAAATGTTTGTTTTTTATTTTTTTTTACCATTTCTTTTTGTTATAATTATGCTCCCATCTTATAAAGTGAACTTTCTTTTTCTAAAATATATAATCCTTTGTGCATTCGCTTTCGTCCACCCCTAGTGGAAGTGGTATATGCATATGTCAGGACCTATATAATAAGGGCCAGAGTTAGGTCCACTTTAGATTTTTGCTGTTCTGACCATATTCTGTTTTCGGAGTACAATAAATGACTGCAATTATCTTTTTTGTTCTAAAGGATGTTAAAACTATATTGTCATTTGAGCTTCACTGGAAGTCTAAATATTTAAAGAAGAGTTCCAAGAAGTGCTGTGTGGAAAATAGCAAACAGGTAAAGAATGGCATTTTCTTATTTTCTTCTTTTCAGACTGAAATAACTGAAATCTGAATATGTAGAATCGAGTTAAAGCTTGAAAGTAATGTTAAGAAACATTACACTATTGTTTAATGAAAAACTTGATTTTAGTGAAAGTCTGAAAAGAGTTAAGAAGGAATGAAATGAGAGTAAATAAATATTACTGAGGTGCAAATATCTTGCATTGCATGTTGTGTCTTGTTGTTTATGAGAAGCGTAGTATCTTAAACTGCTGGGTGAGACAAGCTGTAACACGTTATTGATATGTAAGAGTAGCTGTAAATATGTATGCCAGGATTAATTTGAGTCATTTTCAAGTTACGCTCTATTGTCTGATCATACATCTGTGGGTTGTTTGATATGTCTTTAAATGTCAAGGGTATGGTATACTGGAGACTTCACTTTTTTGCAAGATACAGCAACCTTAGAACTGGTACATTTCAGTAGCAATTTTATTTGGGGGTGGGGTGGGGGTGGAGTCTCTATGTTGTTCCTCCAAACGAAAAGATGTTTTAATAGTGAAAAAAAGAGATTTGATAGGCATTGTATTGCTGTCACTTTCAGACTCAGTGACTGTACTTCTTGATGCCAATCAAACTTTAGTCGTGGAGCTTGTAAAGATACAATTATTACACAGTGAACGTACTTAGAAAATATACATATTGTTCATTTTCTCCAAGAAACGTATACAAACAGACAACACCTAAACACTGCTGCAATGCAATACAATAGTGGGGGATTAGAATAATGGTTAAACTGCTTACCTTAAAGACACAAAGGACAGGGCTTGATCCCCACCCTTGGGAAGTCTTTCTAAGCTTAAAAAGGCCCCCTGGGGTCATTAGCCTAGTAATACAGACATTGCATAACACTGCTGGCATAACCTGCATAAGAAGAGAACATCTGCTGCTTTAATACAACTACAAAAAGCAGCAATGAAAATGTCACTAAATGCAAAAAACAATCCCATCACATTTGGTTGATGCTGAGAAAATTCCATTTCCAATGAAGTACAAAGAACTCAGATCTTATCATTTTAAGTAAGGGCCTAAAGGGAGAGATCCCCTGACTGAGGCTGTTAGAGGTAAAGTTGGAAACAAGCTGAAAAAAATGGAGAAATTAGGTGTTTTTAAGAAGCAAATAAAGCCAACAGGATGGGTGGGAAGCATGACCACTGTTGCAAAGAAAGATAAACTTCATGGTTGTATTAGTCAGCAAGAAATGAATAAAATAATTAAAAGACACCATTACCAGTTGCTTGCTGTTGAAGAAGTGGTCTCCAAAAAAATATCTGATTTTTTTTTTTCAGTATAGATGCAAATCAGGGTTTCCAGCACTTAAAGCTAGATAAAGAAAAGCACCAAATTATGTAAATGTAATAGATCTATAGGAAAGTAAAAATTCCTTAGATTTCTGTTTGGTTTTTCATCACTACCCGATGTGTTCAAAGAGATGTTCTCAAAGCAACTGAAAACTTAGAAGTTAGCCTGACTAGCTTAGTCTGCAAGGCTATGGAGAGGATCATCATGGAGCTCATAAACAAAGACATTGGGGACCTACAGACACTAGATCCTACCCAGTTCGGCTTTGTCAAGGGCAGATCCTGCCTTTTGAACCTGGTTGACTTCTTCGAAACAGTCACCAAAGCCATAGATGAAGGGAAAGTAGTCCACACAACCTATCTGGACCTTGCAAAGGCATTTGACACAATACCCCACTCGGGCATCATAGATAAGCTATCCAGCTTAAATATAAACCCCTATGTCACAAGATGGGTCGCAAACTGGCTCAAAGACAGAACCCACAGAGTGAGAGTTGCTGGAGCCATGTCAGACTCGAAACTGGTCACAAGTGGCGTCCCACAGGGTTCTGTCCTGGGACCACTCTTGTTTGGTATATACTTTTCCGAGGTACAGGCAAATGTGGGAGGACTATGGCTCACCAAGTTTGCAGATGACTGCAAACTGGGCGCCATAATCGACTCTCCAGCTGACACAAATATCCTTCAAAAAGGTCTCACAGAGACAGATAACTGGTGCCAGCGCCATGGTTTAAAGCTAAATGCCAAAAAATGTATAGTCATACCCTTTGGCAAAAATAATGTGCTCACAAATTACCACATAGGCAGAAACCCATTAAGTACAGAGAAAGTTATTAGGGACCTGGGGACCAAGTTGATAGCAATCTCTCCTTTGAAAACCACATTGCCAAAGTGGTTAGAAAGACCTTCTACATAGCCCACCTTATCACAAAGGGTTTCACATCTAGATCAAGAGAGGTAATCATGCCCCTTTATTCATCCCTCATCAAGCCCATCATAGAATACAATGCCCCTTTTGGGATGTACCTTACCCGACACCTGCAGCAATTAGAAAGACCCCAAAAGTATCTCACCAAGAGGATCAAGGGTCTCAAACAGATGCCATATGCTGCTCGGTTAAAAAAACTCCAGCTCTACTCAGTTGCATACCGCCTACTTCAAGGCGATCTATGCCTGACATACAAAACTATGTCAAATTCAGAATTAATGGACATGCTCCACCTCAGTAAATCTAAATCCCTTAGGACCACACGCTCGAGGGACGTGAACCTCAGCACAGAAATAAATAGAACTTGCTGGAGGGACAGGTTCATAACCCAGAGGCTCCCTTCGCTCTGGAATAGAATTCCAGTTCATGTGAGGCAGAGCACCTCATTGAATCTCTTCAAGAAGAATCTTGATAGGTGGATTGGGGATCGTAGGTTTGTCCCAGGGATTACTGCCGCATCACTATTAGACAGAGGCACAGTAAACTAAACCTTAAAAAGGGCACAGTATATTTAAATCAAGGGGTGGCGTAAGCCATACAGAATCGGGCTAGGCTTGTAATTGCCCCAGGGCAGATAGCCTAGTATGAACCTATGAACCTATGAACCTAAGATGTTATAAAATAATCTTTGCTATAGTAATGTGAGGTCAGGCACAAGGAGAGCATGACTACAGACTGATATGGATGCCGAATACATTAAGACAAGCTAAATAAGAGAAAATGCAAAGCCAGGGTGACAAATCTGAAACCCCTGAGACATACTCTAATATTAGTCTGAAATCTGAAGAAAAGCCTGAACAGTTGTATAAATGGCAAGACCAGAAAATAAGCAAATGTTAAAGAACCTTCTAGGAATGGTACAGAATCTTACAAAATTTGTATTTAACATGTTCCAAAAATCTTTGCATTTAGAAATGCAGTCAGTGCAAGATTTAGTTTCGGAATGGAACCATTAACATGAAAATAGTTTAGTAATACTCAGAAAATGCGTTACATATATCCCAACATTAAATTGCCATGATATAAATAAGCCATCTGTGTTGCAAACTGATGCTAGTCAGAATAATAAAGGATCTGTGATCATATAAGGGAATACATTAGTTTCCTGCATGTTAAAAGTATTTATAGACGCACAATACGAATACATCTAAATAGGGGAAAGAACTAATAGAAATAGCTTATAGATGGAGCAGTGGTGCAGCGGTAGAGTTGTCGCCTCACAGCAAGAGGTTCTCTGGTTAAATTATTAGTTGGAGGGCCTTCTTTGTGGAGTCTGCATGCCCCCCTGCATTTGCGTGGGTTTTCTCTGGGTGCTCTGGTTTCCTCCCATATCACAAAGACATGAGTCTGATTGTTTCTCCCCAGGCCTACACTGAAAATTGAACTTGTTCCAAGTTGGACTTTCCAGGTAAACATTTGTTAAATAAATAAAATAAATTATGAATGGGAGAACATACATGAATATATCTGTGGTAAAAAAGTTCAGGTTAATACAGTTCACAAAAGCTTACAAAACATATTCAGAAAATTGTTATACAAGAGACCTCCAAAAAAGCAAAGAGTGTTATTTAATCTACAAACATATGATTGGAAAGTGGGATTACAGTTACTCATTTCATATATATATATATATATATTTACATATATATATATATATATATATATATACTTATATATTCATGAGCATAATAACTTGAAGCAGCAGTTGGTCATGATGCTCACTTCACTTAGGACTCATGATTTATTGATCAAGGTGCAATGCAGTGCATTTTGTGTAGTCCAGTTTTATAACATCCTGGAACAACAGTGAAACTGGTTTTGCACTGCTTGTTATTGGTAACTATCAGAGGTGCAATAACCTTGGAGTTAGAAGAATAAAGTAATGAGAGTAATGAGAGATGACCCTCCCACATAGTCAGGTACAGACAGGCTTGAGCCCTTGAAAATGCCTTTTTAGTAATTTCATGTTGTTTGAATTGCTCATAATTTGTCAAACATGAGTACATATGCTATTAACATTTGTATACAAACTGTTGGTTATGTGCAGTAGTTGCCATACACCTGTAGTACAAGCATAGATGCTTCAAGTACACCTACTTGAAGCTTTGAAAGTAAAATACAGACAGAGCAAGGCAAGGAACTTAGAAGATAGGTTGACTAGAACATAGTTACTAAAGATGCATGCATAATCACTAGAAGAAGAACTAGAGGGTCTTTGGTTAGCATCACAGTTAAAAATGACAGAAGAAAAAATAATAGAATTTCACAGATGTACTGATACTGACTTAAAAGTGCAGCTACTGAATAATGTTAGAATGAAAGGATGTCCATGAACAAAAATCTTCAATAAGGAAAGAAATCCAGCCTTATGCTCCATTTAGCAAAGTAAGTTGGGGCCAAGACTTAATGTCTGAAGATGACAAAGCAATAGCTCCCAAATAACTAGAAAACAAATTGTTGAAAAGTTATACAAATCACATCTGGAAATAGTAAACTGCAAAGAAACTGAAAAGCTAGATCAGGTGCCTGATCCTGTGTTTTAGACTCTAACTGGAGTAAACAATGGATCCTTAGTTGACCTCAGTGATCATTATGTGTGTCAACCTAAAGAAATACAGTCAGTAAATGGTTGGGCAGTCTTACCATGACCAACAGACTAGGGCCCCCTTAGCCATAAATGTTTGTGTGACAACCGTGCCTTGGCCCAGCAATCAAGGAGCCTCAATCCTTACCACTAACACCAGGGAAAGCACCTCATATAAGAGAACAGGATAACAAATACAGACAGTAAAGTACAATGTCCATTAAGTGCACACAGAGATCACAGTCAGTCTGGGGCTGGTTGCTCCCTTGCTCTCCAGGTCCCCAATAAGACTCCCCACTGGCACAGCTATAGAGTCCAGATCTCAGCCTAGCTGGCAAGCTAACCTCCAGTACCCTCTCTGTCCCACCAGTGCTTCATGTCCCTGCCCAGGTAGCTGACACACCACACACACACACACTTTGAGATAAGTATTTATACAACTTCACAGACACTCCTGGGAAAGGCTGACACAGATTCTCCAGCTATGCCCCTTTACCCAGACTATACGGTAGTAATTTCTGCCACCACTAGCTAATACTTATCAGCTACCCAAAGGCCCTTAAAAGGGTATCCAAATATTACTGTGCAATATTATTATCCAATTGATAATGTGACTAATTAGTCTAAGGCTTATTAGAGTGGCTTATTACAATAAACTCTATAAATATGAAATGTACTCTAGAGCCTACTTATCTCTACACAAACTATTCACAGGTAAAAGGTTTTAAAAATATTTAATAATAAATAATTAAAAACACAAGGCAATACTACTACACCACAGTGATATCTAAGAGTTCAGAGATCACACAGAAACTTAAAACAATACAGTAGGAAAGTTCTGATATAACAGAAAAACACTTGTCTAATCTTCCTCTAAGTTCCTAGCTATTACTACAATAAAACATACTTTTAAGATACTACTTACATAAGACAACAGGCAGAGTGCTGATAAGTTGGATATCAAGATCAAAATGCTTACAGTCTCTCTCTGAACAATAGTTTTTAAACTCACTAACAAACAGCTCTTCTAGGCCCTCCCAGATTACATCATTTTGACACATAGGTTTTCCCAGTATACACATTACATAATTTTGACACTTAGTCTGGAGTTCCCAGGCCAAAAGGCTACATTATTTAACAATCGAACACCTGCTCAGGGAACTACAACAATAAAAGACATTTCACATGTACAATCTAGTAATTATTCCTTAAGTTAAGACAATAGAAAGAATGTGTTCAGCCAGCCACTTCAGCACCACTATCTAGATCAAAAGGGTATACAAGAAATAGTTTTAGCTTCAAAAGAACAGATGCGAAATGATTGGCTTAGGTTTCCTTACAGCAGACAGCAATGTTGCTACAATCTTGAAGTTCACATTTCCCAGTGTTTTCTTTCATTTAAGAAACAAGGCTGTATTTTACATTCATATTTACAAATGATAGATTTATGTATCAAATTCTATTTGACTAGGCTGGCAGCCTTCGCCCATCTTTCCCCAATTTTCACATCTCTCCCCCCCTGGAGAACACAAGCTAGTTTTTCAAGTGACCCTTGAGAAACACCACTTCAGAGGGTTAGGTCTATCTGGGTGTACCTCACCCCATTCCCTGTCTTGACAGCCCATCTGCATTGGCATTGATACTCCCACTGCAGTGCTGCATTGACATATATGCTTGAAACCCCAGGCTCCATCTTAGCAACTTGGTATTTTGCTGATTGGCTCTGTTTAACCATGTTAGAGGGTTGTGATCTGTCATAACAGTGAGTTTCCTTCCATACAGATATGGATGAAGTTTTTGCAGTGCCCACACTATGGCTAGACATTCCTTTTCTACAGCTGCATAGCATTCCTCCATGGATTGGAGTCTATGACTGACATAAACCACTGGGTGCTCTTCCCCCTCTGAAGAAATATGGCAAAGTACAGCTCCCACTTCATAGTTTGAAGAATCTACCTGCACAACAAATTATTTGCTGTAATCTGGACTGGCTAACACAGGGGGTCCTGCCAAAGCTTCTTTAAGCTTCTGAAATGCCTGCTCACATGCTGGGGTCCACACTACCTTATCTGGCCTGTTCTTCCTTGTCAGGTCTGTGAGGGGAGCAGCTATGGTATTATAACTAGGGACGAACCTTCTGCAGTACCCTGCTGTCCCTAAGAATGCCCTCACCTGCTTTTTGGTAACAGGTGCAGGCCATGCCTGAATAGCTTCCACTTTGGCAGGTTCTGGCCTTATCTTACCACTCCCCACTCTATGTCCTAGGTAGGAGACCTCTGCCATACCCACCTGACATTTGCTCGGCTTAATGGTCAACCCTGCCCTCTGTAGTCTGCCCAGCACCTCCTTGACATGCTGAAGGTGCTCTGGCCAGGAATGGCTGTAGATGGCAATATCATCTAGGTAAGCAAGGGCAAACCATCCTGCTCATGCTAGGATATTATTCACCAGCCTCTGGAAAGTTGCTGGGGCATTCTTCATCCCAAAGGGCATCTTTGTGATCTTGTACAAGCCAAAAGGAGTCACAAAACTGACTTGTCTCTAGCACTGGGAGTCAAGGGCACCTGCCAGTAACCCTTGGTAAGATCAATGGTTGTAAGATACTTAGCCCCACCCAGCTGCTCTAGGGCCTCATCTGACCTAGGCATAGGGTAAGCATCTGACTCTGTGTGACTATTTAATTTCCTGTAGTCCACACAGAACCTGGTACTGCCATCCTTCTTTGGCACCAGTACCACTGGCGAGGTCCAGTGACTGTTGGACTCTTGAATCACCCCTAGTTCCAACATCTCCTGTACCTCTTCCCTTAGAGTCTGTCTGACACTCTCAGGCACCCTATAAGGGGCCTGCCTAATAGGCCTTTGGGGTACTGTATCCACCTGGTGCTGCACCAGGTGGGTTCACCCTGGTTTCCCAGTGAACATGTCCCCAAATTCCTGCAGCACTGCCCAGATTTCTCGAACCTGGGTAGGACATAGCTGCTGGGACATTGCTACCCCTTCCACTGAGGTGTCAGCCCGAGCTTCACTGAGGTGCTCAGTCCCCAGATCTCCCTCAGACTCCTCCTGCAATCCATTGCAAATAATCTGCACAAGGGCCTCCCTATCATGGTAAGGTTTCATCATGTCAACATGGTGCAATTTGTGCCCCTGCCGTCTGTCTAGCACTTCCACCATGTAGTTAATATCACTTACCTTTCTTACCACCTTGTAGGGTCCCTCCCAAGCTGATAACTTTTAAAATAATGAGCGGAAAGCAACTATGATGCACGAAAAGACTTTATTATAACACAAACCAACTAAGCGCTTTCACCCGCCACAATGCAGGTTTCATCAGAGTAACAACAATTAGAGCAGCAAGTCCTTTATACAACTTGTTTATGCAGCTTGTTGTGTGTGACAGAAATGAGAACCATTACCTGCTTCCTCACAGCATACTCTCCAATGCAAGCAATCCTGTCATACCACACCTTTTTCTGTTGTTGGGCTTCTACCCAGGTTCTCCTGGGCCAAGCCCATGAGTTCCCTGAGCCTTGTCCTGAGGTTTAGGATGTATGCCACAATAGACTCCTTGTGAGACTCACACTCACCTTCCCACTCATCTTGGATTAAATCAAGAGGTCCCCTCACCCTATGCCCACACAGCAACTTAAAGGGTGAAAAAACTGTGGATTCCTGGGAACCTCTCTGTAAACAAACAACAGATAGGGCAAATATTTGTCCCACTCCCTCTTAAATTGATCTGCAGATGCCCGTAGCATGGACTTGATTGTAGAGTTTAACCTCTCAACAAGACCATTAGTCTGGGGATGGTAGGGGGTGGTCTTCATGTGCTTCATCCCACAGGACTTCCACAGACAAGCCAGCAGCTCTGACATGAAACTGGCACCTACTCTGCTGAAAATCTCTAACTAAGCATTTGCCACCTTCTCTGCCTCAATGGAGGACAAAGCCACTGCCTCAGGGTATCGTGTAGCATAATCCATTACTACTAGGATATACTTTTTCCCTGTGGAACTTGGGGTACTCAGAAGACCCACAATATCCATAGCTACCCTCTGAAATGGCTCCGCAATCACAGGCAGATGCATCAAAGGAGCTCTTACTTTGTCTCCTGCCTTGCCTACCTTTTGGCACTGCTCACAGGTCCAGCAGTACCCTATTACATCTTTGGAAATTCCAGGCCAATAGACGTTTTGCATAATACGCCTCTTTGTACGTTTTATGCCCATATTACCTGCAAAGGGAATATCATGGGTTATGGCTAGAAGCGCCAGACAGTAGGCTCTAAGCACTACCAACTGCTGTAGTCTCTCACCTTCTAGCCCTCCCTCAGGGGTCCACTCTCTGTATAGTAACCCTTTGTCCCAGTATACAGATTCCCCCTTTCCTTGAGAATCAGGTGCCTCCCTAGCTACCTGCTTCAGGCCTTGCTATGTAGGGTCTGAGCGGCGAGCCTGTCTCAACTCTCTCCTTGTAACTCTTCCCAGCTCCCCTTCCACAGGAAGTCTGACATCCTCTGACAGTGGTGCCTCATTGTCAGCCTGGGTACTACTACTCACCTCTACCTTTGCAGTTACCCTGTCCAAAGGAACATCAGTACCCACAAGCAGCTGTGGCTCACCTTCAGTCTCACTGCTACAGCATAGCTCCCTTCCTGAAGTAACCACCTCACCAGTCCTGGCTGCAAGTATGCAGTCTGTCTGGGTCTGCCCCAGGCTACCAGACCCACATGCTTGTCTCCAAGTCTGACTGCATGTAACTGCACAAGTACAGGTTACTGTACTATCCAAATCATTCCCTATCAAGACATCTGCAGGTATATCCTCAAACCCACATACTTGATGGCTTCCTTTTCCACAAGGTGAACCCTAGCCAAAGGTATTTGGAATGGGATCCCTCCTAAAGCCCTGACTGGAGTAGACTGCACAGGCAAGTAGTGCTCCTCTGTAACCATTGCAGGCTTTACAGTGGTTATATCAGAGGCTGTGTCTCTCTTGGCAATGGCCTCTTTGCCATTAACTACAATAGGATATAGCCTCTGGTGGTAGTTTGGTACCATTGTTGTCCCAAGACAACCTACTTTTGGTATTTTGTCTTTCCCACTTACTGGCTCCCTCTCCTTTGGTTCCCCACCTTGCCTCCATGGACACCTGTATGCCACATGACCCCACTGGTTGCATTTAAAACATTTAACCCTAGCTCCTGGACATGTACCTGGACTAGTGGCTTCCCCTGCTACTGGCAGTTTCTGTTGTGGCAGTCTATGCTGCCAACCATGCATTCCTTTAGACCCATGAGCAGTACTAGGGGTCCCCTTCCTGTGCAGGGCTGCCATGCTTGCAAGGTATAGGTCTTCCTTCTTCCCCAACTCATCTGAAGTAGCACATTGTCTATCAGCTAACCAGATCCTCATGTCCTCAGGCAAAGTGCTAAGGGCTTATTCCCTCACCAAAAGGTCTGCCAGCCCTTTGAAAGTGGTGACCTGACATCCACTCACCCAGCTATGAAAATAAGTGCTCAGGTCAGCAACATATTCACATACATTTTCATCTGCCTTGCATCTCTGCTCACAAAACTTTTTCCTATACATTTCAGATGTTAGCTTAAAACATTCTAAAATACATTTTTTACAGCAGTATAATCAAAACAGACAGAGTCAGGCATTTGTGATATACAAGTTACAGCATTCCCATGGAGTAAGGGGGTCAGGAACCGTACCCAGAGCCTTTGGTCAACACTATACTGTTTGCATACCCTTTCAAACATGTGAATGAAACTATCAAAAGTATCCCCCTCTTTATACTGCGGAAGAAATTTACTAACCTGTTGTGCTTCTGGGGTCCAGTTACTCCCTTCCCCATTACCTCCATGACTCTGGCGAAGAGTCTGCATTTCCCTCTCATGCTTCCCCTGACGCTCCTTTTCTTTGGATTCTATCTCCAAATGCCTGGCTTCCAACTCAAGTCTCTTTAGCTCCAGCTGGATTTTTAAGTCCACTGCAGAAAGGTTGAGCTGTCCATTTTCTGAGGATAGTGTATCTCCACTGCCAGTCTGATTGTCCTTTGCAGAAAGGTTGAGCTGTCCATTCTTCGATGATATTGTATCTCAACTGCCAGTCTGATTGTCCTCCTGGATGCTGTTTTCTGATGCAGCAGTAACCAAGGCTACAATCAGGTCTTCCTCAGTCAGGTTTCCATGCACCGGTCCCCTAGCCTGGCACATCTCCACCAGCTGGCTCCTTGTCAGCTTTCCATACTCCTGTGCTGACATGCTGCCTGCTCACTCTGACTAACTAAACTAACAAAAGAAATAAAACAATTGTGATCTGAACTCTGAGCATACACTGCGTGGCTGATTTAGAGTACAAAACACCTTCAGACATCACTGTACATAAGCTACAGGATTCACTCTACCCACACCACTGCAAACCACAAGTGAGGATATCTTATCCCAACCACTGCCAACCACAAATGTGAGGATATCTTATCCCAGCTACTGCCACCACAAATGTGATGACCGTGCCCTGGCCCAGCAATCAAGGATCCTCAATCCTTACCACTAACACCAGGGAGGGCATCTCATATAAGAGAAAAGGATAACAAATACACACAGTAAAGTACAATTTCCCTTAAGTGCACACAGAGATCACAGTCAGTCTTTGGCTGGTTGCTCCCTTGCTCTCCAGGTCCCCAATAAGACTCCCCACTAGCACAGCTATAGGGGCCAGATCTCAGCCTAGCTGGCAAGCTAACCTCCAGTACCCTCTCTGTCCCACCAGTACTTTGTGCCCCTGCCCTGGTAGCTGACACACCACACACACTTTGAGATAAGTATTTATACAACTTCACAGACACTCCTGGGGAAAGGCTGACACAGATTCTCCAGCTGTGCCCCTTTACCCAGACTATACAGTAGTAATTTCTGCCACCACCAGCTAATACTTATCAGCTACCCAAAGGCTTTTAAAAGGGTGTCCAATTATTACTGTCCAATATTATTATCCAATTGGTAATGTGGCTAATTAGTCTAAGGCTTATTAGAGTGGCTTATCACAATAAACTCTATAAATATGTAATATACTCTAGAGCTTATCTCTACACAAACCAGCCACAGGTAAAAGGTTTTAAAAATATGTAATAATAAATAATTAAAAACACAAGATAATACTACTACACCAAAGTGATATCTAAGAGTTCAGAGATCACACAGAAACGTAAAACAATACAGTAGAAAAGTTCTGCTATAACAGAAAAACACTTGTCTAATCTTCTTCTAAGTTCCTAGCTATTACTACAATAAAACATACTTTTAAGATACTACTTACATAAGACAACAGGCAGAGTGCTGATAAGTTGGATATCAAGATCAAAATGCTTACAGTCTCTCTCTGAACAATAGTTTTTAAACTCACTAACAAACAACTCTTCTTGGCCCTCCCAGATTACATAATTTTGACACTTAGGTTTTCCCAGTATACACATTACATAATTTTGACACTTAGCCTGGAGTTCCTAGGCTAAAGGGCTACATTATTTAACAATCTAACACCTGCTCAGGAAACTACAACAATAAAAGACATTTCACCATGTACACTCTAGTAATTATTCCTTAAGTTAAAACAATGGAAAGAATGTGTTCAGCCAGCCACTTCGGCACCACTATCTAGAGTAAAAGGGTATTACAAGAAATAATTTTAACATCAAAAGAACAGATGTGAAATGCTTGTTTTAGGTTTCCTTACAGCAGATGGCAATGTTGCTACAATCTTGAAATTCACATTTTCCAGTGTTTTCTTTCATTTAAGAAACAAGGTTGTATTTTACATTTATATTTACAAATGATAGATTTATGTATAAAATTCTGTTTGACTAGGCTTGCATCCTTTGCCCATCTCTTCCCAATCTTCACTGCTTGCTACACGAACAGTGCTGAGTTTCTTCCCATGTGTTAAAGTACTTTTAAGCTTCATAGTTGAAGAAGGATAATAGCCAATACAAAATATGTTGCCAAGTGAGTTTAGTTCCCTTTTCCTCGTTCTGCTTTGTCTTCTAGTTAAAGTATCTTTTTTTTCTTAAAAGTTAACTTATTGTCAGGGACCATTAGTGAGAAAGAAAAGCTGGAGAGGGAGAATAAGTCAATGCCAGAGCTTGCAATTTTCTATTGTCAGAAAAGACCAAGAAGTGCTTTGTCCTTCTACAGTGTCTCTTTATGAAAGAGCACAATGTTCACAATTTTTGTATCATGTTCTCCTACCTAAGCAAAATGAACACTGATGATAAGTGTCTTTAAGATGAAACTAGCCTGCAAGAGTACTTTCTAGCAGGGGTGATCATCAGTAAATTAAAATCCTATGAAACTAAGATGATAAACATTTAATATACAAGAAAATATTTGCTACATATCACTACCAAGAATGAAAGGCCTGAAAAATTGCTCATGATCTAGAAAAGCACAGGGGTGTGATGAGTTAACAAAATAATGGGGTATACTCCTTTTTTGATGCAAGCTTATTGTTAATATATACAGCTAACCTTTGCATTGCCTGACAGACATAGGAGTCCTTCAATGATAAAAAATAAGCTCAGAATACTGACATTTGCCTGATGGCTTAATTCCATCTATATGTATAATTTCTGCATCATTCATTGTTATGGTAACCATCAGCAAAGGAAAAACTACAATTCCTTTTGCAGTATTTGGGTGAGTCTTGAAACATAACTGCAGGAAAGCTATAGGTTTCTTGTAATTATCATCCCAGTATATCTGAACTGGGTGGTGTCACAAATATTGTGTTTTCAGATTTAGTCTGTGGGGCTCACGGAAGAGGAAAACTTTGACTGTGAGTTTTTGTTTCTCAACTCTACATTTTGCTCCAATTTTTGCAAGCTGGAGAAATGTTATTGTTGTCATTGTTCCTCTGTACTTGCCACTCATCAGACCAATAACTGACTACAATGTTCCCTTCAGTATGTACCTGGCATATGAAACAACTGGAGCATCCACAGAGGTACCTCAGAAAAAGAATTCTGGCCATGAACAACATGTCTTCTACAGACTGCATCAAAGCCCTAACCCTATACTTGGTCTCCTACAGACTGCTTGGCACTTGATGTGGACCAGACACTGTCGTTTTGGCAATGCTTATCCACACTTCATCCATCTCTGCCTCATGTTGGTATCACTGAAGTTGGTTCATGTAATGCTTTCTCATCTTCCTCCTCTTACACTGTTGCCACAAGGCTGTCTGGCAGTAGCACCATGTCCCCACATTGTAAATACTTTCATGCCACCATATTGTGCATAATGGCATAGACCACAAATATCTTACTGCAGGTCTCTGGCACATGCTAACACCTACAGAACTGCAAATATTTTCTCCTTTGAGTGTTGAAAGTTCCATGTAGTAAGGATGATTAATGCTAATAAAGCTTCAGGTGTACTGAGATAGCCATTCTATGCACTCTCCCTTGATTCCACATGAAGGAATCACATGTCTACTAACTCTAGTATGGTGAATCTGATTACATGGTAGTAGCTGGCAATGCCCAGGTCATGGAGGTGATCATATATTAACTGCTGGTTGATTTATCTGTGATTTGGAGAGCAAAGATGTGCAACATTATGAACACTGGTGCTTAAAGTGGCCGCTAACACAAGTTGTCATGTTAGTGCTGGAACTGCTAGCATCATAATATGAGTGAAAATCTTGTACACTGACAAATCCTGGTAAACAGAAGAGCTAATCACTGTAACTTTCCATGCTAAATGTATACATTTCTAAATTACTCTGCCATGTTTGGATTTGCCATTTTCATATGAGATAGCTCCCAATAACGTATTATTACTCATTTGCATGGCATTACGCAGTCATTTTCAAGCCATGCATTCTGTATCATTTCTTTGGTTATGAGATCATGCTATTTGTATCTCTGAATATCCTCTTCCCTGTGTGTCAATG
Organism: Protopterus annectens; assembly: GCF_019279795.1. NCBI lineage: Eukaryota > Metazoa > Chordata > Ceratodontiformes > Protopteridae > Protopterus > Protopterus annectens. Next base: position 1,744,355,877 of record NC_056731.1, read on the forward strand.
CTCACTGCATTATCTGACATAATGCTGAGCACTGATTGCTTCTGAATACTCCCCAACCGCCGCCCCAATTTTTAGGCATTACTAAAGGGTCACTGAATCTCAAATTCCTCAGGTGTTTTATTAACAAATACTTGAGGTTTCATTGGGGTTGTTTGGAGCTTCTTACAAAGGTACAAAGCTGATGAAAACATATCTCAGAGACAGCTCTACTTATATAAAATGCACGAGTGTATGCATATTTCAAAAGCACAGAAGAAACCATTTTGCTTATACCTAGATTTTTTAAATCTTTGGCAATACTTGTTAAATGAAGAGCTCTCCAAAATACCTCTGACCTATTGAATAAGCACTGTAAACTTTGAGTAGTGCAGTTCAGTCTTCCAAATATTTGTTCTGGCACCATTATGTTGACTATTTCCTTCAGTTCTGGCTTTTTTTCATGACCTTAGTTTATAAGATATTGTGATACTCTGCAGAGCTGTTAAAGTTGGTGATAAACTGTAGTTGTTAAAATGAAAGGAAATGAATCACTTTGGCTTAATCAAGTCATGTTATTTGATATTTTCTAAAGAACCATTCTTTGCAGCTTTTTTTTTTAATGTAAGTGAAGGTTCAGATGTAAAACTAATTTGGTGACTGACCATGGAAATGATTCAAAAGTTGTTCTGCATTAAATTCTTCTGATTCCTGTTATTCCAAACACTAATCCATCTATGTTTGACACATTTGTAATATTATTATGACCTATTATAACTGAATACACACCCACAGAAATTGTTGGCTTCCTAATATAATCTCGAGAATAAATTCCCCTAGCATCAGTAGTTTACCGAAAAAAGTCAAACGGCATAATGCTGAATTCTTTTCTCCACAGGAAATCGTTGGTGGAGTAATTTCTAATTGTGTGCTGGCAATGATTCACTTTCTAGGGAGATTTTGCCCTTCTTTTATTAAGTGTGACCATGGAGTTGTTATATATATATATAAATTTGGGGGTGGGGGGCTTGTCCCCACATCAGGGGTGCAGGGTGGATTTGTTCCCCACATCGGCTGTACAGTGGGGTCCTCCCCATTAAAACAAGAAAAGGGGGATTTTCTTTGGAGTTCTGGCTTTTTTTTCCATTCTGTTGAAGTGCTGACTTTCAGAAAGTTGGCATTTCATAGTGCAACCGAAACAATCTACTGTAACAGAATATGAACTACTGTACTTTAACATGCCAGCAGGATCATTAAAAGCAGACTAAGCAACAAAGCTATACTATGATTATTCAGACCAAAAATTGTTTTATCTGCATTTTTTTTCATAAATAGGGTGTATATTTGACCTTTTACTTCATAGATTAGTATTAGGCTGTCTTTGTAGGTCATTTTAAGCTTAGCCAATTGGCCTGTGTGAAAATCAAACCCTACACCTTCCTGCTGTGAGGTAAACATCTTAACCATTATGACAACCTCTCCTCTTTGGGAAGTGTTTATTCTGATGTTTAGTGAAATCAACTTTATTGCAAGTTATATAGAGGGAATACAATTTTAGTGTTAAGGTGGTCATTACAAAGCACCCTGGAGATAACCAAGAGAACTGTCCAAATCTGAAGTCTCATAAATAAAAAGCTTTTTTTTTTCTTTCTCTTTTCACTTCTATCTGCAAATAGAATCTAGTATATTTTGTCACAGCTGGGTTTCCTGGTACTCTGTATTTTGCTGTATTTGTCAGACACTATCCCAGATTATGCCTTTATGCTGTTTTTATCTTTTTCGTGTAATCATGCAGTGAAAGCCTTTGATAATAAATGTTAAATATGTACCATTTTATGTAGTAGAACTTTTGACCCCTCATCAGTTCTCTGTTCTGCCTTTACAGTCTCTAAGTTTCAGTTAAAGTTTATTGCAAAAGTCTCATAGGTAGAGCTTCTCTAATATTTCAGGATTTGTTTCAGTGGTTCTGCTTCAAATTAAGTAGGGTATCTATGTATAGGCACATGATAGATATATGCTAGCAGTATGACATTTAGATCTAGATATTTAGTTGCATTATTATATTATTATTATGATTATATTTTTAGAATTAAGGACAAGTTGATCTGGAAGAAATTCAGCTCTCCCGGCATTTCAGAAAACTACTAGTGCGAGCTTTATAATGAAATAAGCTGATGTATAAAGATAAAGCTGACAAAATAACATTTCTGCATATAATATTAGCAAAGGTCTACCAATGTCATAGCAGAATGATTAAAATGGAGCATGAATTCTGTAAAACAGTATGCACGTGTAACTGCAAAATACTTTTTTCCACTTTCTGAATACAGATTTCTTTATTTTGTCTTCAAGCAATTCTAATTGATGATTGGATGGGATATACGAAATTCTCCCCAGGTATCACGTCAGTCTCTCTGCTAGACAGGGGTCCAGGGAAGTAAATACTGTGGGAAGAAATAGCCAGGGAATTGTTATGGCTAGGCTTGTATAGGCCCTAGGGCCAAAAGGCTATTACCAACCTATGAACCTATGAACCTATAAAGGATGTTTCACAAAGATGTATAACATACGAATAGTGCATGGAGCACTCTGATTAAGCTAAAAAATGGCTAGTAGTACATGGAGAAGATAAATTTCCACACACTACCAAGAATTATGATTGGATCTTTGATCGTAATGAAGAAGTATGTGTTCTCGACATGGATGATAAGATTTACCTCGCATGCAAATTTCTTGGCATCCATACCTTGAACACATAATATGCTCATTACAATAACCCAATCAAAATCAATTACATTAATGTAATTTAGTTGTATAATTTATTTATTTTATTTATTGACATTTGATTACTGGAAAAGTCCAACTGGGTAGAAGCCCATTTTCAGTGGAGACCTGGGGAGAAAAGCTCTAAAACTTAACTTAGTTAAGCAGGTACTTTCACTAGACCTGAATGAGTATTTCTTAATGAGGCACTAAGGGATACATTTTTTTGATCCCAAGAAATGTTTAAAATAATACAATGTAAGTAATAAACAAAAGCATAATACATACAGGCCTTGCTATGCAGTAATGCAGCAGTAGGAAAGAAAACAGTTGCACTATAATCACTTCTTGCTTTATTTGTATATAGACCAGTATTGGCTAATACCAGATTTATGAATGTTTTGGTTTGAATCAGACTGAAAACTCTAGAAATATGCAACTCATAAAAACTATCTAGCAAAACATGTATGTGTAATGGCACAACAGTTATTGTTGCCTTTTCATAGCAGTTAGTTGTCCATTTTTGCTCTTGTCTGACATGTTTTCTGTGTGAAGCTTGCATGTCTCCTGTGTGTTCACATGTTTTGCTGGTATTCTGGTTACCTTCCATATCCTAAAGGTATACCATAGTTGACTTGTTGATCTTCTGAGTTGTCCATATGTTGTAAATGAGCGCATTGTCTGTTTTTAACAGACTGGCATCCTTTTTTATGACTTGCACCTACTAAATACTGAGTGAAAATTATATAAAAATGTAAGATTACTATAAATTCAGTTAAAATTAACAACACAACATATGGGAAGTTAACCAGCTGATTTATGTTCTCGAAAATGTAAACAAATATGAACTACACTCAAGTGACAAAGGGAGATACTGCCAGCACAGCTGTCTGGAATTTTTTAAATAATTATATGTAATTTCTGAATATAAACATGATGTATATAAGATGCTTGTGTTACAAATGTATTAGAACTGTATTTCATGTATACATCAAACATCTTGTACAGATGTGTATGTTGAAAAAGGTATTTGCAAAAGGATTGTGTTCAAAATGGATCCAGAGTGTGACCTGTTGGAAAAGAACAGAAATGTACATGCACTATTGCAACTGTTTAAATGTTTATATTTTAACAGTGGTAACTGGAATACAGAAGGTTAAGTTCAGAAAATAGCTGAAATTAAATTACTTTATAGCTATGGAATAAAAGATGGCATCTTTCAGTTTTCAATGGGCTAGAGGCACAGAGTCTATGATGAGAAGCTTTTTGTATTGTCTTTGGAGTGAACTATTACTACCTTTGAAAGTATGAATGAATGCAATTGTTTTATGACTTCCAGCATCTGCCAAAGATTTGAGGTCTATGTATTTTTACAGTTAAATGCTAAATCCTGCCAGCTTCCAGAAGTGAGGGTTTCACCTGGGATAGAGTCAGATGACAAGAAATTATGTCATTCTGCAAGCTATCTCAGCAGTATTATTTGAGATATGGACCTAACAAGAACCATTCATCATATCTTCCTTGCCTGTAAGTACATTTCTAGGGCATAGTAACTCTCTTAGATATAGTCAGGAATATAGCAAAGCTTAGCTTAGATATTTTTCTTTATTTATTTGAAACTATCCTGCAATGTTATTTTAAATATTTCCTGTGATTCTGAACTCTGATGTCACCGTGAATATATATTTAATATTGTCTTGTTCTTTTATTTATTATTAAATATATTTAAACATTTAATTGTAGCTGATCTGTGTAGAGATATTTAAGTTTTGAGAGTATTTGCATATTTATTTGGTGACACATTGTGGACCACTCATAATAACCTTGCTCTTGGTCAAACTACCATTTGTATTAATATTACTATTAATATTAATATTAATATTAATACTAGACAATAAGATTGGGCACTCTTTGTTAAGGGCCTTAAAGTAGTTGATAAGGAGTTGGCTGGTGGCAGTGATAACTACTTTATAGTCTGGGCAAAAGGTGGCATAGCTAGTAAACCTGTGCCAGCCTTTTCCAGGTGTACATGTGTGTGTGTAAATCAAACCTCAAAGAGTGTGTGTATCAGCTACTTGGGCAGGGACACAAAGCACTGGATGGACAGAATATGGTCTTGGCTTGGCCATTCAGCTGAGCTCTTAACTCTGTAACTGTGCCAGTGGGGAGTCTTATTGGGCATCTGGAGAAAGAGGGAGAAACTAACATGAGACTGCCTCTGGTCTCTGTGTGCTCTTAAGAAAAATTGCACTTAATGCAGAGAGGTGCATCTAGAAATATTGTGTGTGTACTTGTCATCCTCTCAGTGTACGTCCCCCACTGTTGTCAGTGGTGAGGACTGAGGCTTCTTGATTACTGGTCCAGTGGAGGGTCATCACACACGAAATGCATAATTGTACTGTTTGGGAAATCAACCATCCTGGTTAATTACCATATTGATGATACACCCCTAAGATTTGGCCGAGTGGGCAAGGATCTGGGTATACACATAGACAGTAGCTTTGCCTTCAATTACCATGTGGCCACAGTGGTGAGGAAATCCTTTTATGTTGCACAATTTATAAGTAACGGTATGACATCTAGGTCCAAAGAGGTCATTATCCCATTCTACTCCTCCCTTATCAGACCAGTCATAGAGTACAGTGCTCCCTTTTGTATGCACCGGACCAGGAATATGGAGCAACTACAGCAGTGTCAAACATTCCTTACATAAGAATACAAGGTGTAACAAATCTGTTTTATGTAGAGCACCTTAAAGACCTTTCCCTCTACTCAGTCATCTATAGATTGCTGAGAAGGGATCTATGCCCGGCTTTCAAGGCATCCACAAACCCCGAAAAGACAAAACAAAATGCATGCAAACGAATATAACCAGGTGCATTGCAGGCATGTAATATATATATATATATATATATATATATATATATATATATATATATATATATACACACACACACACACACACACACACACACACACACACACACACACACACACAGGTCACATCACTGAAAAGCTACCTGCATGAGGGGTGTGGTGTGTGGAAGCATTTCAGTCCAGGCAGACTAATGTGTACTAGCATATGCCATGTACATTACTTGGACATGAAAGTACAATGCTGAATGCCACTAGTGGGCAGCTGTCATGCAGCCCACACCAGCTCAGCAGGGCATGCAGGGAAGTATGCACACATTCCCATGCCATAGCAGGCTTGTATATTTCAATTGCATCCAAAGACAGGTACACATATACAAGCACACTCCAACCATCCCATGGAACAGAATGTGTACATAGGTAGGACAGCATTAGTGTACTGCACAACAGTGACACAAAAGGAATCCATACAGGTGGAACTTCCAGCCACTCAGAGTTCTCAAATGGACAGTAACAGCATACTTAGCAATTGTGCATAGGTATAGGGAAAGTGATGGATGTCCAGCCAATGGGTCAGCACAGTAATGGAGTACTACAGAAGGGTGTACACAGGTAGATCACAGGCAAATTCCTCTATGCCAAATGTTAATAAGCAGAGCATGTTATATGGATGGGTCACTGAAGATGCATGTCTCAAAAACATGTGGAATATATACTAGAGTTTTGGTCATCTGGTATAGTTTGTTGTACTATGAGAGGTAACTTCTACCACATCACACATCTCCTGGTAGTCATACAATGCTAACTATGGAGGTTGCAAGCTCCTTCATGCCAACCACACTCTGCATATTCTATCTTTGACAAGGAGCTGAGTTGTTGAACAACCTACTAATTTCCAGTCTTTGGTCACTCATCTCCTCTAGGTCACTATCTCTGGTGATAACAGACTAAAGAATGATATACACATGCAAGAATTAACCTAAACTCAAAAACATATACCACACTCCACATACCTATGACGCTGAAAACCTGCAGTTAACATGCCTTTCCAATGTGCTGGATGGTAAACACACATTCTTTGAGAAAATGTATTTATTGATTTTTCCAAACTGTCTGTGAAAATGCAGATACAAATGGCAGTTAATGTTGGCTGACAGATAATGGCACATAAAGATCAAACATTACATATCAAATAGACTCATAAACATCATGACCACTTAAGTGACCACTTAAGTGACCAGTTACACTGAGAGTAGGCTAAGATGAGTTCTTTTTGAATGTGGCCCCAGTGTAAGCTTGTTTATAGATAGGGCTTATGCTTAAAATGCTTACCATAGATAACATATAAGCAATAAATAAATCATTCTGTATGAACGATTGCAAGCAACTACAACATTTGAATATATGGTCTGCTATCCAAGCCTGTCTCATCTGGAACTACAAGAATGTCTAATGTGCTGACTGACTATTCCTCAGGTGATATCATGCATCTGTGGATCTTTGGAAACAGGACTCACTGAGGCTACAAAACACTGGCAGATGAATAATGGAACGGACTTACATTACTTAACATAAAGGTAAACATTTCCTTTTTAATTTTTAACTATCATTATATCACCAAAAATATTTAATGTGATTTAAGCACTGAGATTGCCGTGGTGCTCAGTATTTACATGACATGACTACTGGAGGATCAACCAGATAGAAATGAAAAGAAAGATATGGAAAATGTATTTTACTTTTTTTCTTTTTTTTCCGCAATGGCAGTGATTTTTTTTTTACTGTTTGCAGTTAAAGTTGCACCATCATGGAGTTAAGTGATAATGGTTGTGCATCTTTAGCTGCTCATTTGAGTGGGATATTGAATTTTTGGGGGACTGCTCAGTAGGACTGTAGGTGTGAAAAGGATGGGTTTCAATATAGAGCTCACAGAAGACATACAGAATGAAGATTGCAGGAATCGTCCTACAGGTATTAATGCGTTAATACTGATGAACACTGCATATGACATATACAGGAAATAGTACCTTTGTCAGACTAAGTATCCTCCACTTTCCAAAGTTCCAAAATAGACACCCCATCACAGGAAGGTTCTAACTAGTCGAATTAAGTTCTTTCCATTATTCATTAAGACCATTAGTGCAAGCAACACAATACATACAATGTAGACTTACACGCTGGTTGGCTTACCTTGAAAGTACAACACCCCAAATATGCCCACATTTTTAATGGATGACATATGACACTTCAATGTTGTAAATATATCTCTGCAACACTCTTACAGTTCCCTGCCTATATAGCCACAGTACGGGACATGCATAGATGAGCACTCTACATAACAAATTGCTTAAATGTAGCACAACATGCAGGAACATTTCCAAAGTCAAAATGTGATTTCAGTATTTTGCAAATACTACAGATGCTTTATGCCTCAACTAATGCTACAAACAGATACAGACAGCAGAGCTACAATCCCTTGCTTATAATTTTTGTAGAACCTAGAAATACTTATCTTGGGAAAGTGTGCAACGGAAATAGTCTTTATATCAAAATAAATAATACAATATGACACATTTAAGTAGAAAGAGGAAATGGTAAAGCAAAAGGAAAGGAGAAAAGGGTGAAGAATCTAACATCTCAACAGATGTGCTATAAGGTGCTATCAAAAGGGACACAAACCATCAGTTCACACATAGTAGAAGGATTAGAATATGAATGTTATTGAATGACAAATAATGATCAGATAAACATAATAGTGAATGGGTATTTGACAGGGAAGCAAAAGAATTTATTTTTTGAAAACTGGAATGAAAGTCAAATGGGTATCTCTATGATAAATAATGGCTTATTATAGCTGATATCTATAATTCTGCAGTGGGGATTAGAGAACACAATACCTGGTTCATAGAAAAAAGTTGGAAGAATAATAGTAGGTTGTGGAAATATAGAGAATTGGATAAAATAAAGAAATAAATTGTGGGTGATGTATGAGATAATGCTCATGATAGAACGGATTATGAGGAAATATTAAAGTTACTGAAGAAATGAGAATGAAGCATGCAGGGATGCATTGCTGAAGCATACAGGTACTCTATATTATAACCAATAGATAATGGATGGGGAAATATAACGTAGTAAGATGGATGAAGCAAAGCTATCCTGTGAGTCAATTGATGTTTCTATAGTGTACAAACAAGATGGCAAAGGAAATGTGATTGTGAGAGGCTGAGTCTGTATGGAAAGGTAAATGTATCTAATTCTGACTGATGCAAATTGCATGGTTTTGATGGTGAAGGAGAGAGAAAGTGTGCAAGGAATGGTGGACTGCATTTAAGAGGTAGGAAAGAAGATAGTATGAAAAAGTAGTTTGAAAATAAATAAGGGATACTGGATAAAAGGCAGCTTAAATAATATTAAAATAAATGAAGAAACTCTTCAGATACTAGGGGTGAACCTCGGAGGTAGTGAACAATATGGAGTGCAAAACAATGTTAGAAATGAAGGAGATAGAAGTTCAGAAGGCATGCAGAATGACTATGGATAAGAAAGTAATACTGGAAGAAAGCATACCTACTAAATATACGAAGTTATGCAGCAGTGGCATAGTTATTACCATATGACTATAAATAAGAAAGTAACACTGGAAAAAACATACTTACTAAGTTACGCAGCGATGGTATAGTTCCTACCAGAAGTACTATAAGTGATGTGTACATATTTGTAGGGTAATATGGGGCTCCCACCTAAATCCATTTCAGAGAAGGATCCTGTGTACAGGATAAGAATTAGAGAGGACAAGGAATAGTGGACATTACTTAGAAGAGTATACATTAGAAGCCTAACCATGAATGTGAAAGTCTGAAGATGAAGGGCCAGATTCAATAAAGCCTGCACTAAGTGTAAACTAACTGTACATGATATGTATTTAATAAAATTCTTATGACATTTTTTGTGCTTTCTACTCACTCAGAAAGATCACACTAAGTGTACATGTAATCTACACTTTGTGGTAACCTTTATGAATCCTGTCAATATTTAAAGCTGCAAGAATATCAGTAGGAAAACTAAAATTAGGAGGAAGAAGGCGTGAGTTATGTCTGTTGTCGCTTGTCTGGTCAGGATAAAACAGACGAACAGTTGTGGGTTCCATTCAAGCAGCTTTATTATATGCAAACACATCAGGATTAAGGCTTAGTAACTTAAACTTAAATAAACTTATAAACAGACTGACTGCTGCACTCATACATGCTAACACTCTGGCTGTTCTCACAAAATGGCACTGCTGCCTGCATTGTGCTCTCTATTTATATGCACATGCTACATCTGGAAATGCTTCTTAAAGTTACAACACACACTCTGTTCTACATCCTCCCTCTTTGAGAAATGGATCACACACTAAATGACAGTATTCACTGACATGCAATTACACAGAAATGATCCTTTGGCATGCTATTATACAGAAATAATTCTTTGACATGCAATCATACAAAACTAAAAACATATAAAACAATCATGTCCAGGTTGCAGTTTTTTGACACTAGATCTAGAAATGTGACCCGATCATGTAACATAAAAATTAGAATTGGATCTAGCAATGTGGACTGTCTTTAAGGAATGCACAACTTTAGGGACATCTGAGACATCATCAGGAATGGGAATAGGTACTGAGGCATGTTCGTCAACAGGAACATTGTCTGGATTGCTCTGAGATCTAGAGTCTGTATCACAGATACAGTGCTGTGATATAGATTCGGACACCAGAAGAAGATACCTGTGGTTTCTCCTGTATTCTCTACCCTCAGATTCCACTAAGTAGGTGTTCGGCTCAGCACATATACCTCTCACTTGATCAAGTTGATGCAAGTCTTTCTCCATTTGCATCCTTATTGCCTCTCCTTCTTTCAACAAACAAAGAACACTGCTCATTTTATCATAGCTGGACTTCTGAAAGGAATGCTTCTTAAATAGTTGGGCTTTGATTGCTCTGTCACTTTTAGCATTAGGTTCCAACAAACTAGACCTAGGTTGTTCTGGTTTGCCTAGATAGAAGCCTCTGAGCAGGCGAGCCAAGTAGGTTGTTACTGGCTATATTTCTGAGATTAAATAAATTCAAGAAGATATCAGTATTGTCACACTTTGACCTCTCTAGTAATTGCTTTGCACTCTGTACTGCACATTCAGCCAGGCCATTTGACTGTGGGTATGCCGGACTGCTAGTAATATGGACAAAGTCCCACTCTTTTGCAAATTTCTGAAATAATGGACTGGTAAACTAGGTACTGTTGTCAGAAATAACTTTATGTGGACTACCATGGATTGAGAAATGACATTTCATCTTAGTAATAACAATACTGGACATTAGGTTAGGTAGGAAATCGATCTCAAAACAGTTTGAATAACAGTCTACTAACACTAAGTAATACTGATTGTTCCATTCAAATATGTCAGTGGCTACTGTTGACCAAGGTCAATGCATATTCAGAAATCTGGCTTAGCTGAAGCGGCTCTTATTTGCAAATGTGGTTTAGTACTATTGCATACTAAACAAGATGAAAGCACTTTATCAATGTCTTTTGACAGAGAAGGCCAAAATACTAGTCCTCTCACCTTTCTTTTGGTAGCTTCTGAACCTGGGTGGCCAGGATGCAAAATCTGAATGTATGTATTCATGTTGCAAGGAAGTAGGAACAATAACTTTAGGACCTTTGAAAATGATACCATCTTCCATCAGAATCTCATCTCTCTCTAAGGAAAATAAGTTTGCACTTCTGGCGGTATGCAAGATTGCTTTGACAGCCATCCAGCATTGATGAAGTGGTTGAGCTTCTGCAAAATTGCATCAGTCTTTTTATGATCTCTCAGCTCATCAAGTCTCGTGGTAGAAAAATTATGCACTTCCATGACATCAAAGTCAAAATTATCTGCATCAAGCTGTTCTGTGGTATTTCTGGGCGATTTGGATAAGGTATCAGCCAGATAAAGTAGTATGCTTTTTGTATAGACCATTTTGAAGTTATATTTTTGTAATCTGCGCATCATTTTCTGTAATCTTGCTGGAGCTGTATGCATAGGCTTCTTTAAAATAGTGACTAGAGGTTAATGATCAGTCTCAATCTGGATAGTTCAGCCATAAATATAATCATGGAATTTCGAACATGCGAACACATTTGCCAAAAATTCCTTCTCAATTTGAGCATACTGCATTTCAGTTTGGGTAAGAGTTCTAGACACATAGGCAACTGGTCTGCCATCTTGAAGAATAACTGCAGCAAGACCGAACTTTGATGCATCACAGGAAAGAATTACTGGTTTATGGACATCATAGTATCTCAATGTAGGTGGATTGGCAATTTGCTGCCTGGGGTTATCAAATGCTCTCTGGTGCCATTCCAAACATGACAAGGCAACATTTTTTGCATTTCATCTCTTATAAAGGTGCTGATAATGCAGTGAAGTCAGGTATAAACTTGTCCAAATAGTTAACCATACCAAGGAAACGCTGTAGGGCTTGGACATTGTCTGGAGCTGGTATCCCAAGAATGGCTGCTTGTTTGGAAGGGTCTGGTCAAAAGCCTGTAATGGTAAATAAATGACCTACATAACTAACTTCTGGTAGCCTGAATTTACATTTCAGTGGATTGAGCTTCAAGTTCACTTCACACACCCTGTCCAGAACTTTCCTGAGGTTTCTGTCATGCTCTGCTTCTCCATTACCTCCAACTAGTAAATCATCCACTATTATAGCACACAGATGACCTGAAAAAGTTTGCTCCATTGTACGCTGAGAGACTTCACTGGCAGAATTTATTTCAAAAGATATTCTGAGAAATATGTATCTACCAAATGGAGTACTAAATGTCAGTATTGAAGATTTGTGATCAAGCATTGCTTGCCAAAATGTACTCTTTGTATCCAAGACAGAAAAAAACAGTGGCACTTAGCATGAGGGTGGCAACCTCCTCAACTGTATGCATAGGATGATGAGGTCTCTTTAATGCTTTGTTCAAGTCTCTTGGATCAATGCATATTCTGATTTCATCTGAGCTATTCTTATGAGCAACTACCATGGAAGACATCCACTCAATTGGTTCTGTGACTGGACAAATCACACCTTGCTGCACCATCTTATCTAACTGGACCTTGACTTTGTCCTGCATAGCTATTGTAACTCTCCTCACTGGTCTGACCACTGGACTGACCTCTGGGTCTACTTTCATGGAGTACACAAGTGGAATTTTGTCTAGTTTGTCGTCAAAAACATCAACATACTCTGAGAAAATAGCATCAGTGAAGCTGGAACTAGGACATGTGCTTACATGATGGACTTCTTTAGTAAAAGAAAGCAGTTTTACCCTTAAACTGTCTCTGAGACCTAATAATGACTGCACGGGTTTTCTGACTACAAAGAATTGCAAGTGGTAACTGTTACCATCCAAATAGCATGAAATCACTACTGAGCCTTTGGTTTGAATCTCTTCACCTCTATAAGCAACATGCTTTGCACAATTAGCCACATTAAGTTTTTTTACCAGCACTTACTCTAGCAAATGTTTCTGCTGACATAACATTACACTTTGAACGACGGTCTATTTTGAGCTCCATGAGTTTACCATTGATCAGGACAGTACAAAACATTTTGTTCTTTGCCAACAAATCTGCTGCATTAACCTTTTCACTGACCACTGATACACCATCTTCACAGAAAGTAAGGTTGCAGATTTCTACATAATTAACTTGCTTTTTTTGAGTGACCTTACTTAATAAATAAATGAGGCTTGCTTGATTGAGGTTCCATTTTTTACACTTGTGGCATTGCTGACCAAATGATAAGCACTTCTCTCTTTTAGACTCATGATTGGCACCACAATTATGACAGTTAACAATTAAACTTGATTTGGGTTTTGCTGACATCCTTATACTGCACTGAGCATGTCCGTTTTGCTGAGCTAGTCTTAGAACTTGCTGGAAAGTTGCAGGTCCTCCCTGGAAAACCTGCAGGGGCTACAGCTGCCATGTGCTTATGCCTGTGTCTGTTAGCCATGTGCTGCATGCTGTCTATGCTTGCTCTAGAGGCTGCTGAAACCATGCTCTTAGCACTTGCAAGCATACTTGTGTGCCTTTCTGTAAGCTCAAGGATTTGACAAATCTGTATAGCTTTGCTCAATGTTAACTCACTGTCATGAAGCAAAATCTTTCTCACTGCAGCATTATTAACATCATACACAAGCCTGTCCTTTATCAACTCATCTTTCAAATCACCAGATCTGCATGTTTTAGCTTGGTTTCTCAAGTCAGTGATATAAGCTGCAAAAGTTTCTCCTGGCTTTTGGTTTCTTGTCTAAACAGGTGCCTCTCTGATGTAACATTTGTCTGGGGATTACACATTACTCTAAATTTATGTTTCAAGCACTCAGGGTCCTCTTTAAATTCTGCCGGTACAACAATATGGCGGGTTTTTCCCCTATACTGAATATACTGCTGGTGCATACACACATGAATGCTCTCTTTCAATGGCTTCTGACCTCGCTAAGTTAAGTGAAATAAATGCATTCGCACATGCAACTTTGTCAGAAAAAGCTACTTGTATGAAAATGTCAAATTCAACAGACTCTTTGAAACAACTTCACTTTGCTAAATAAGTGTCCATAGCACAAGAACACTTTAAATCACTGTACTTTGGGGAACCACCCTTTATCACTGTAAAAAACACTATGAAATGACAGTACTTTGCAAATGGACTGTACGCAGCACAAGAAACTCAGAGTAAGAAACACTTCAAAATGACTACACTTTGCAAATGAACTGTACTTTGCACACAGCAAACTCTTTGAAATAATTGCACTGTAATAAAGCACACACTGCAAACACTTTGCACACTCTGAGATACTTCGAACAGCTCTAGTTATGCTTTGAATAGCTTTGGTCAATGTGAAATAGCATCTCATGCCAAAACAATGTAGTTTACTAATAAACATGCAGTTTCCTTGCTTTTCTAAGTTTATTTTGCCCTTTTATTGTACTCATTATGCCCATTTGATCTCTTATTATGCTCATTGTACTTTTCTTGTGCTCATTTTATTTTAAACATGCTTCACAGGTTCACAGGTGTGTACTAGGCTAATGGCCCTGTGGCCTTTACAAGCCTAGGATTACCCTGGCTTAGTGCAACCTGACCTTAGTTCCCAGTGTCTCTTTCAAGTAGAGCCACTGCCGTTATCCCTGGGGTGAATTTTCTGTTTCCCATCCACTCATCAAGATTTCTCTTGAAGAGGGTCAGTGAGGTGCTCTGCTTGACATGTATGGGAAGTCTATTCCATAGCTTGGGCAGTCTCTAGGTTATAAACCTATCCCTCCAGCATGTTCTCTTAATTGTGGTAATGAGGTTGAGGTCTCTGAAGTGTGTGGTGCAGAGGGATTGGGATTTCTTTATTTAGGCTCATAGGTAGGTTCATAGGTAGGTACTAGGCTATTAGCCCTAGGGCCAATATAAGCCTAGCCAAAAAGGTACTCTGGCTTTTGCCACCCAAGAAAATTATTTTCCTGTGCCCCTGTCAAGCAGAGCCACAGAAATAATCCCTGGGGTGAATTTCCTATTTCCCATCCAATCATCAAGATTTTTCTTGAAGAGTGCTAATGAGGATCTCTGTTTGACATAGATAGGCAGTCTTTTCCAGAGTATGGGAAGTCTCTGAGACAGGAATCTATCTCTACAGCATGTTCTGTTTATTGTGGTGACAAGGTTTAGGTCCCTAGAGCATGTAGCTCTATCATACCATATATATTATATATATTATATACCATATATATTGTATTATATCTTATTACACAAATTGGAGGTAACTCTGAACCTCATATAAGTACTTCTAATAATTTTATCAAATATCATGTTTTTTGAACACTTTGTTTAGTCAACAATGCATTTTGTGCCTTTTGTTTGATTAATAATATGTTTTGTGCTACTCATTTGATTGGTAATGTGCTTTGTGTCTTACAAGTGCTTCGTATCATTTTCTTTGCAAAATAAATAATTTCTGCACATTTTGGTTACCTGAAGTTTGTTTCTGGCCTTTTTTAATCATTTGAGCACTGTATCACCCAACCTGCTCAATATACCTTCACTGTCAACCCTGCCCCTCATGGCTTGAAGAAGTTGCGCTTTCAGTCCCAGTTCTGACACCATGTCTCTTGTCTGGTCAGGTTAAAACAGACGAACATTCATGGGTTCAGTTCAAGCAGCTTTACTCCACACAAACACATCAGAAATGAGGCTTTGTAACTTTAACTTAAACTTATAAACAGACTGACTACCACACTTATACATGCTAACACTCTGGCTCTTCTCTCAAACTGGCACTGCTGCCTGCACGCACTCACTATTTATATGCCCATGTCCTCACTTTGAAATGCTTCTTAAAGTTACAACACACGCTCTGTTCTACATCTGTGTTGTTTGTTCTTTTCTGTTCACTCAGAACTGTGTACACTTAGTGTAGGCGTTATTGAATTCTGGGGAAGTCTTGGTATAATAAGGGTGTACTGATGCATTATTGGATGGAGGCCTCTGTGTACTGGATGGTAAAGTACAGGAAGCTATATAAAAAGATTAGGAATAATCAGTGAACATACTAAATTGTACTATTTTTCTTCTGCAGGTTTAAGTATCAGAAAATCCCTGTAAAAGCAAATATGAATCAAGTTATAAAATAAGTTACTATAAGTGTTGTAAAGAATGTGAGAAACAGTACAGCATTTCTTGCATAGTAATCACCTCAAAAATGGAAATAGTTAAATATTAAAATGAAATTATAGTTTAATGAAATAAGTTATACATTTCTAGTTTACAGATTATATGAAGAATATGAGAATTTAGTAGAACAATATCTAGAAGCAATAATTTGTACAGTAAGGAAATTATACTCAGAAAGATATCGAATGCTGCTATATAACACACCATGAAATCATAGAATAATAGCAAAGGTTTTGAACAAATACACAAAGTAATACATTATGAGTTGTGTGAAGAGAAAGACAAGAAAGAATGATGTAAAATTATGTTAATTTGTAAATATGTATGATCAGAAATAGATTCATAGATATATATTAAGCTAATGACCACTAGTTTCTTTATAAGCCTAGCCAGGGAACCCAGTTGCATCTGGCATGTTTATGTGCCTTAGAGGTTACTTTAAGGGGTATATGTAAGCAAGAGCAAGATTTACAGGCTGCCTCTGTCCATTACAGACATAGATACTAGATCCAGAGTGTATTTTCAATGTCCAGTCCATTGGTCCAGTTTTACTTGTATAGGGTAAGGGAAGAGCTCTGCTTCACATAGATTCGAAACCTGTTACAGATAAGGGAAATTCTGTGAGACACATACATCTCCCTCCAGTGTGTCCTAATTATGTCACAAGCAATGTTTTAAATCCCTAGATTGAGCAATTCTGATGCTAATTCATTTTGTGGATATACAAAAGGTTTATCAGTATAGGATCCAAGGAAACCTTCTATGCCATGCATAGATCACCTCTCAACAGGCTATAGAGAACAGAGTATAGAGACAGGGCTTTGTTGTGATCTGCAGAGGACATGCTGTTTATACTCTGTATTTTTTTAGTGAGGACTCTCTATGGGCATTCCACTTGGTGCACGTTCCTGGTCAGGTACATACTGAAGGGGCTGTTGCATTCAATGATGGGCTTGTTGAGGACCAAATACAGTGGAACAATGACTTCCTTAGGCATAGATGCCATGCCCTTGCTTATAAGTTGAGCAACACAGAATTATTTCCTTACCCAAATCCCTAACTACTTGTTTTAGTCTTAAGGTAATATTATCGATAAGACAATTTCCTAGGGGTGGCTGACTTTCCAAGGGGTGCATTTATTGGCATTGAATTTTAAGCTGTGGCTTTGGCAACAATCATTTGTCTGTGTCAGTATTTCCTGTACAATGTTTGTGCCTTGGGGAGATTCTATGACTGCTCCTAGTTTGCAATCATCTATAAACTTGGTCAGCCAGAGATTCTTGAAATTAGCCTTGCCTTCTGAGTACATACCAAAAAACAGCAAACCCAGCATAGAGCTATGGGAGACTCCACTAGTGACTGACTTCTTTTTGAAGGTGGACTCCTCTATCCTAACCTTCTGCATCCTATCTGAGAGCAGACTGGCTAACCAGCACATAACATAGGGGTATATCCCTATATCCATGAGTTTATTTCCAATTTCCAATTGTGATATTGTATAAATTGCTTTATCCATGTTAAGGTAGGCAGTATGCACCATTTGCCATCATACATTGCCTTGATGACTTTCTCCAAGAAGTCCAGTAGGTTGAGTAGGCATTATCTGTCCTTGATGAAACCAAATTGGGTTGGATCCAGTGTTTGAAGGCTTTTTATATACTTATTAATAATTTTCAGGATAGTTCTTTCCATGCTTTATTTAATGGTATTTCCTTTTGGGCAGCTGGGCGAGAGAATAGGGTAAAACTGGAATTGATTTGCCATATCTTCTGGCTTCGTGTAGGTGGTTCCATTTACAATCAATTCTGCACATTACTGTGCGCTGCCTTTGAGGTTTTGGATATTGCTAAAGAAAGCTTTGTGTTGTCAGTTTGCCTGAGAGGCTATCTTTACCTCACGTCTGTCTGTAGTAGACTTAATTTGTCCTCTTAGCTGTTTGTTTAGATCGATGAGACTGTTTTATCATGCTGGGTGTAGTGCTTCTTATTCTTGGCTACAACTTTTTTTCTTTTGTTGTACAATCTGTTTAGGTTTGGATTCCACCAGTGTGATTTGTTTTTTGAGTTAGTTCCAGGCTTATTTATGGTAGGCACAGTTGTCTCTATGCATTTATTGACATGATTGTACAGGTCTTTTGTGAACAATTTTGCATAGGCAGCTGTGTTCTCAGGGTTTTTGGGAGGTGGCTTGAAATATTGACAAGTTATCATTTAGTAGTAAGAAGTTTGCCTTAGAATAGCTCCTAAATGTTACAGGGTTGGCTGTGGTCACAGAACTGACTTTTATTATGAAGGAGATGGCTTTGTGGTCTGACCTTACCAAACAGGACACTACAGTGGTGAGGGTATACATTGTCCCACATTTGTGAGTATATGGTCAAGTATATTTGCACCCATAGTGTGTGTATAGACTATCTGATCCAAGATGCTTGTGCTTACAAATGTCTAGATTTGTAAGTTTGGGGTCATGTAAGTACTCCAGTTTATAATGGGCTAGTTGAAATCACCCATGAATTAGGTATTGTGTTGAATTGTAAGGGCCTCCAGTAAGTCATAGTTATGGGTTTCTTAGGTCATAGAGGGTGACCTACAGCTTGCAAGGATATGACATGGGACTTTATCTATGGAAATCTTGCCATGGAAAAGCTCAAGTTCATTGTCCTACTGGGGTGCTCTCCATGGCTTTAAACCATGTCTCAGTAACTGCACAGATATACACATTCTGCAGGGTGATGAGAGATTGGATGGTGTAGAGTTTCTTGATTAGGTTCCTGGCATTGAGCAGTAATACCTTTAGATTTCCTTGGGCTGGATTTACAATGCTGTAAGATTTGTGAGTTTGTCAATTCTAAAAAAAATGGCACTTTGGGGAAGGACAATGTTTTAGCCAATATTTGAAAGTAAGGGACTTTGAAACCCTTTAAGGAAAAATTTGGTTTTGGCCCAAACTGAGTTAATAACCCCCATCTTGGCAATATACATTTATTTCGCCAATTTTAAAACCTAATAAAGATCCAACTAGATGTACTTCATATCGGCCCATCTCATTACTTAATGTTGATTATAAAATGTTTATGAGTATTTTTGCTGATAGATTGAAGACAATCATCCCCGGCATTATAAATATAGATCAGACAGGCTTCATTGTAAATAGAAATACTTTTGATAATATAAGAAGAACTTTAACATTAATTGATTTTGCAAATAGGAAAAAGAAAGATTTAACACTTATTAGTCTTGATATAAGTTCAGCATTTGTTTCAGTAAGTTGGGACTATCTGTTTACCTTACTGAAGTGCACAAACTTCTCAGATGCATTTGTAAATCTAATTGAGCATTTATACAAAGGAACATTGGCTTATATTAAGGTAGGAACATATGTTTCACAAAAATACCCATTTTAAAGGTACAAAACAAGGATGTCCACTTTCTCCACTATTATTCACTTTAGTAATGGAGCCTTGGGCTAATTTGATCAGAAACAGTACTGACATAGAGGGTTTTGAAATAGATGAAAATACAACATCCAAAATTCAACTTTTTGCAGATGATGTTCTAATTACATCAGCAGGATCTAATTCTTCTATGCAGTCTCTATTTGATAAAATGATGAATTTTAAAAGTATTTCTGGTTTAATATTCAATGAAGAAAAAACTAAAATACTACCTATATATACACGAAAAAATATTCTCATTAGTGATTTTACTAAATATGTACCCAATTCAGGTCAGATAACTTATTTAGGTATAATACTATCTAAAGATATTAAATCTATTATATATTTTAATACCTGGAATAATATGTTTTTTACTATGGAGGAGAGACTTACAATTATTAAAATGATAATATTCCCCAAGATTTTATACTTAATACAATCAATAATACTTCCACCTACAAAAATAATTATCAAGAAACTGAATACACTAATGTTAAATTTCCTATGGGCACCTAATAGACCTAGGATTGCATTAAAGAAACATACTAATAGCTGGTCTCAAGGGGGTATTTCTTTTCCAGACTTTAATTTATATACTATCTCTTCTATTGTAAAAGTTATAACTTTATTAATAGATCAGTCATATGTCGCAAAATGGAAAGATTATTGGGAGCTAATTAGTATGCACTTCATGAAAATCTCCTTAACACATAAAAATATGATTGTAAATAACTCCATGTTATGGTTACTAAAGGAATTTTGTACTTCACCTATTACACCTAAACATATGGTTTGTTACCCATTAAATATTATTATTAGCTATCATAACTTTATATTCATGCACCCTAAGTATAGGGAATGGAATTTTATTATATTCCCTATAATGTATACTCAGGGTATGCTTTTGTCATCTACTTCTGAAGGAACTCATTTAGCTATAGATAATGATCTAAAGTACTGGTATCAGTTGATATCTGATAATAAAGTTAAAAATCTAGATTTCTTAAAACAAGAATTTGAT
Organism: Protopterus annectens; assembly: GCF_019279795.1. Lineage (NCBI taxonomy): Eukaryota > Metazoa > Chordata > Ceratodontiformes > Protopteridae > Protopterus > Protopterus annectens. The sequence goes on from NC_056731.1 coordinate 1,744,376,694, forward strand.
CAAAGAGAAACTTGCTGGTTAGAGGTTCAGACCTTTAGTCTAACATCTCATTAATAAAACAGATCTAATGTCTATAACAGTTAAAGAATCTATTCCAACACTGATTGATTACTTGATATTAAATTTACAACATAAAGTTTCTGATAAAGGTAAACTTTCATACATACATAAAATTATCAGACAAGAAACTTTTTACAGTATAGATACATACTGGAATTATTTCACTTCTATTAATGGGGACCCACCAAATCAACAAGATAAACAATATATATTGGAATCTGCCTATAGAACTACGTCTTCCATTGTCTGGAGACTTTATACGTGGAAATTTTTACATAGATCTTTTTATACACCTTTGATGATGAATAAAATAAATAATAAAGATAATCTATGTAAGAGATGTAATGTAGAAATTAATGCTGACTGGGCTCATATGTTTTATGACTGTATGGAATTGAAAGAATACTGGAAGTCAATTAATTAATTTTTGCAGGCTCTTTTTACAGCTAATTTCATTATTTCTAAATCTCTTATATTATTCAACACACCTGTACCTCAAAGTGTTAAAAGGTTAAGCTTCCCTTGTTATGGTCTATTCTAGCAGTGGCTAGGAAAATAATAACCAGAAATTGGATTTCAGATACACCTCCTTCGTTCAATGAATTTAAAAATGTTATGAATATAGTGTGCCATATGGAAATAAACACAATTAGGTCAAGAACAACTAGAAAAACATCTTATTATATTGTATGGGATAATTTACAAAATTTGTTAAAAAAATCCTAATTTCAATAGCATGGTATTTTAGTTTAATTAATTGATCTGATTGTAGTGGATGTTGTTGTAAATACTTTAGTTGTTTTGTTGAATGTTATAATCATATCTATTTTTAATTACTTGTATAAAATTGTTATGATATTTCTCTTGTATGTTAAAACAATAAACCTGTTTTGAAAAAAAAAAAAAAAACATCAATCAACATACTCTGAGAAAATAGCATCAGTGAAGCTGGAACTAGGACATGTGCTTACATGATGGACGTCTTTAGTAAAAGAAAGCAGTTTTAACCTTAAACTGTCTCTGAGACCTAATAATGACTGCACGGGTTTTCTGACTACAAAGAATTGCAAGTGGTAACTGTTACCATCCAAATAGCATGAAATCACTACTGAGCCTTTGGTTTGAATCTCTTCACCTCTATAAGCAACATGCTTTGCACAATTAGCCACATTTTTTTTTACCAGCTCTTACTCTAGCAAATGTTTCTGCTGACATAACATTACACTTTGAACGACGGTCTATTTTGAGCTGCATGAGTTTACCATTGATCAGGACAGTACAAAACATTTTGTTCTTTGCCAACAAATCTGCTGCATTAACCTTTTCACTGACCACTGATACACCATCTTCACAGAAAGTAAGGTTGCAGCTTTCTACATAATTAACTTGCTTTTTTTGAGTGACCTTACTTAATAAATAAATGAGGCTTGGTTGATTGAGGTTCCATTTTTTACACTTGTGGCATTGCTGACCAAATGATAAGCACTTCTCTCTTCTAGACTCATGATTGGCACCACAATTATGACAGTTAACAATTAAACTTGACTTGGGTTTTGCTGACATCCTTATACTGCACTGAGCACATCCGTTTTGCTGAGCTAGTCTTAGAACTTGCTGGAAAGTTGCAGGTCCTTCCTGGAAAACCTGCAGGGGCTACAGCTGCCATGTGCTTATGCCTGTGTCTGTTAGCCATGTGCTGCATGCTGTCTATGCTTGCTCTAGAGACTGCTGAAACCATGCTCTTAGCACTTGCAAGCATACTTGTGTGCCTTTTTGTAAGCTCAAGGATTTGACAAATCTGTATAGCTTTGCTCAATGTTAACTCACTGTCATGAAGCAAAATCTTTCTCACTGCAGCATTATTAACATCATACACAAGCCTGTCCTTTATCAACTCATCTTTCAAATCACCAGATCTGCATGTTTTAGCTTGGTTTCTCAAGTCAGTGATATAAGCTGCAAAAGTTTCTCCTGGCTTTTGGTCTCTTGTCTAAACAGGTGCCTCTCTGATGTAACATTTGTCTGGGGATTACACATTACTCTAAATTTATGTTTCAAGCACTCAGGGTCCTCTTTAGATTCTGCCGGTACAACAATATGGCGGGTTTTTCCCCTATTCTGCATATACTGGTGCATACACACATGAATGCTCTCTTTCAATGGCTTCTGACCCGCTAAGTTAAGTGAAATAAATGCCTTCGTACATGCAACTTTGTCAGAAAAAGCTACTTGTATGAAAATGTCAAATTCAACAGACTCTTTGAAACAACTTCACTTTGCTAAATAAATGTCCATAGCACAAGAACACTTTATATCACTGTACTTTGGGGAACCACCCTTTGTCACTGTAAAAAACACTATGAAATGACAGTACTTTGCAAATGGACTGTACGCAGCACAAGAAACTCAGAGTAAGAAACACTTTAAAATGACTACACTTTGCAAATGAATTGTACTTTGCACACAGCGAACTCTTTGAAATAATTGCACTGTAATAAAGCACACACTGCAAACACTTTGCACACTCTGAGATACTTTGAACAGCTCTAGTTATGCTTTGAATAGCTTTGGTCAATGTGAAATAGCATCTCATGCCAAAACAATGTAGTTTACTAATAAACATGCAGTTTCCTTGCTTTTCTAAGTTTATTTTGCCCTTTTATTGTACTCATTATGCCCATTTGATCTCTTATTATGCTCATTGTACTTTTCTTGTGCTCATTTTACTTTAAACATGCTTCACAGGTTCACAGGTGTGTACTAGGCTAATGGCCCTGTGGCCTTTACAAGCCTAGGATTACCCAGGCTTAGTGCAACCCGACCTTAGTTCCCAGTGTCTCTTTCAAGTAGAGCCACTGCAGTTATCCCTGGGGTGAATTTTCTGTTTCCCATCCACTCATCAAGATTTCTCTTGAAGAGGGTCATTGAGGTGCTCTGCTTGACATGTATGGGAAGTCTATTCCATAGCTTGGGCAGTCTCTAGGTTATAAACCTATCCCTCCAGCATGTTCTCTTAATTGTGGTAATGAGGTTGAGGTCTCCGGAGTGTGTGGTGCAGAGGGATTGGGATTTCTTTATATAGGTTCATAGGTAGGTTCATAGGTAGGTACTAGGCTATTAGCCCTAGGGCCTATATAAGCCTAGCCAAAAAGGTACTCTGGCTTTCGCCACCCAAGAACATTATTTTCCTGTGCCCCTGTCAAGCAGAGCCACAGAAATAATCCCTGGGGTGGATTTCCTATTTCCCATCCAATCATCAAGATTTTTCTTGAAGAGTGCTAATGAGGAGCTCTGTTTGACATAGATAGGCAGTCTTTTCCAGAGTATGGGAAGTCTCTGAGACAGGAATCTATCTCTACAGCATGATCTGTTTATTGTGGTGACAAGGTTTAGGTCCCTAGAGCATGTAGCTCTATCATACCGTATATATTATATATATTATATACCATATATATTGTATTATATCTTATTACACAAATTGGAGGTAACTCTGAACCTCATATAAGTACTTCTAATAATTTTATCAAATATCATGGTTTTTGAACACTTTGTTTAGTCAACAATGCATTTTGTGCCTTTTGTTTGATTAATAATATGTTTTGTGCTACTCATTTGATTGGTAATGTGCTTTGTGTCTTACAAGTGCTTCATATCATTTTCTTTGCAAAATAAATAATTTCTGCACATTTTGGTTACCTGAAGTTTGTCTCTGGCCTGTTTTAAACATTTGAGCACTGTATCACCCAACCTGCTCAATATACCTTCACTGTCAACTCTGCCCCTCATGGCTTGAAGAAGTTGTGCTTTCAGTCCCAGTTCTGACACCATGTCTCTTGTCTGGTCAGGTTAAAACAGGCGAACATTCCATGGGTTCAGTTCAAGCAGCTTTACTCCACACAAACACATCAGAAATGAGGCTTTGTAACTTTAACTTAAACTTATAAACAGACTGACTACCTAACACTCTGGCTCTTCTCTCAAACTGGCACTGCTGCCTGCACACACTCACTATTTATATGCCCATGTCCTCACTTTGAAATGCTTCTTAAAGTTACAACACACACTCTGTTCTACATCTGTGTTGTCTGTTCTTTTCTGTTCACTCAGAACTGTGTACACTTAGTGTAGGTGTTATTGAATTCTGGGGAAGTCTTTGTATAATAAGGGTGTACTGATGCATTATTGGAAGGAGGCCTCTGTGTACTGGATGGTAAAGTACAGGAAGCTATATAAAAAGATTAGGAATAATCAGTGAACATACTAAATTGTACTATTTTTTTTCTGCAGGTTTAAGTATCAGAAAATCCCTGTAAAAGCAAACATGAATCAAGTTATAAAATAAGTTACTATAAGTGTTGTAAAGAATGTGAGAAACAGTGCAGCATTTCTTGCATAGTAATCACCTCAAAAATGGAAATAGTTAAATATTAAAATTAAATTATAGTTTAATGAAATATGTTATACATTTTTAGTTTACAGATTATATGAAGAATATGAGAATTTAATAGAATAATATCTAGAAGCAATAATTTGTACAGTATGGAAATTATACTCAGAAAGATATTGAATGCTGCTATATAACACACCATGAAATCATAGAATAATAGCAAAGGTTTTGAACAAATACACAAAGTAATACATTATGAGTTGTGTGAAGAGAAAGACAAGAAAGAATGATGTAAAATTATGTTAATTTGTAAATATGTATGATCAGAAATAGATTCATAGATATATATTAAGCTAATGACCACTAGTTTCTTTATAAGCCTAGCCAGGGAACCCAGTTGCATCTGGCATGTTTATGTGCCTTAGAGGTTACTTTAAGGGGTATATGTAAGCAAGAGCAAGATTTACAGGCTGCCTCTGTCCATTACAGACATAGAAACTAGATCCAGAGTGTATTTTCAATGTCCAGTCCATTGGTCCAATTTTACTTGTATAGGGTAAGGGAAGAGCTCTGCTTCACATAGATTCGAAACCTGTTACAGATAAGGGAAATTCTGTGAGACACATACATCTCCCTCCAGTGTGTCCTAATTATGTCACAAGCAATGTTTTAAATCCCTAGATTGAGCAATTCTGATGCTAATTCATTTTGTGGATATACAAAAGGTCTATCAGTATAGGATCCAAGAAAACCTTCTATGCCTTGCATAGATCACCTCTCAACAGGCTATAGAGAACAGAGTATAGAGACAAGGCTTTGTTGTGATCTGCAGAGGACATGCTGTTTATACTCTGTATTTTTTTAGTGAGGACTCTCTATGGGCATTCCACTTGGTGCACGTTCCTGGTCAGGTACATACCGAAGGGGGTGTTGCATTCAATGATGGGCTTGTTGAGGACCAAATACAGTGGAACAATGACTTCCTTAGGCATAGATGCCATGCCCTTGCTTATAAGTTGAGCAACACAGAATTATTTCCTTACCCAAATCCCTAACTACTTGTTTTAGTCTTAAGGTAATATTATCGATAAGACAATTTCCTAGGGGTGGCTGACTTTCCAAGGGGTGCATTTATTGGCATTGAATTTTAAGCTGTGGCTTTGGCAACAATCATTTGTCTGTGTCAGTATTTACTGTACAATGTTTGTGCCTTGGGGAGATTCTATGACTGCTCCTAGTTTGCAATCATCTATAAACTTGGTCAGCTAGAGATTCTTGAAATTAGCCTTGCCTTCTGAGTAGATACCAAAAAACAGCAAACCCAGCATAGAGCTATGGGAGACTCCACTAGTGACTGACTTCTTTTTGAAGGTGGACTCCTCTATCCTAACCTTCTGCATCCTATCTGAGAGCAGACTGGCTAACCAGCACATAACATAGGGGTATATCCCTATATCCATGAGTTTATTTACAATTTCCAATTGTGATATTGTATAAATTGCTTTATCCATGTTAAGGTAGGCAGTATGCACCATTTGCCATCATACATTGCCTTGGTGACTTTCTCCAAGAAGTCCAGTAGGTTGAGTAGGCATTATCTGTCCTTGATGAAACCAAACTGGGTTGGATCCAGTGTTTGAAGGCTTTTTATATACTTATTAATAATTTTCAGGATAGTTCTTTCCATGCTTTATTTAATGGTATTTCCTTTTGGGCAGCTGGGCGAGAGAATAGGGTAAAACTGGAATTGATTTGCCATATCTTCCGGCTTCGTGTAGGTGGTTCCACTTACAATCAATTCTGCACAATACTGTGTGCTGCCTTTGAGGTTTTGGATATTGCTAAAGAAAGTTTTGTGTTGTCATTTTGCCTGAGAGGCTATCTTTACCTCACGTCTGTCTGTAGTAGACTTAATTTGTCCTCTTAGCTGTTTGTTTAGATCGATGAGACTGTTTTATCATGCTGGGTGTAGTGCTTCTTATTCTTGGCTACGACTTTTTTTCTTTTGTTGTACAATCTGTTTAGGTTTGGATTCCACCAGTGTGATTTGTTTTTTGAGTTAGATCCAGGCTTATTTCTGGTAGGCACAGTTAACTCTATGCATTTATTGACATGATTGTACAGGTCTTTTGTGAACAATTTTGCATAGGCAGCTGTGTTCTCAGGGTTTTAGGGAGGTGGCTTGAAATATTGACAAGTTATCATTTAGTAGTAAGAAGTTTGCCTTAGAATAGCTCCTAAATGTTACAGGGTTGGCTTTGTTCACAAAACTGACTTTTATTATGAAGGAGATGGCTTTGTGGTCTGACCTTACCAAACAGGACACTACAGTGGTGAAGGTATACATTGTCCCATATTTGTGAGTATATGGTCAAGTATATTTGCACCCATAGTGTGCGTATAGACTATCTGATCCAAGATGCTTGTGCTTACAAATGTCTAGATCTGTAAGTTTGGGGTCATGTAAGTACTCTAGTTTATAATGGGCTAGTTGAAATCACCCATGAATTAGGTATTGTGTTGAATTGTAAGGGCCTCCAGTAAGTCATAGTTATGGGTTTCTTAGGTCATAGAGGGTGACCTACAGCTTGCAAGGATATGACATGGGACTTTATCTATGGAAATCTTGCCATGGAAAAGCTCAAGTTCATTGTCCTACTGGGGTGCTCTCCATGGCTTTAAACCATGTCTCAGTAACTGCACAGATATACACATTCTGCAGGGTGATGAGAGATTGGATGGTGTAGAGTTTCTTGATTAGGTTCCTGGCATTGAGCAGTAATACCTTTAGATTTCCTTGGGCTGGATTTGCAATGCTGTAAGATTTGTCTGTTTGTCAATTCTAAAAAAAATGGCACTTTGGGGAAGGACAATGTTTTAGCCAATATTTGAAAGCCTAGAGGGCACAGATGCAGACTTTCCATGGCAAAGCAATGTGGTCTGTTAAATACTGATAAATATTTTACCCACTTGGAATGACACTAGAAACAAAGTCACTTATTGAAGTCAATCATCTTTTTAATATTGTGGTATCTTCCTTCGTGAAGGTAGAATGCCACTCAATGCTAGACACATACCAGTCTGAGACACATAGTTCAAGAGTTCCATAATGTCTCTCATCATTCCTAATATGCCTCAGCTCATTTACACCCACATGGGCTATGACTGAGTCATACTGGTACTTGTGATCCAATGACTAGAGTGCATGGGTGATCTAGCAGAACCTGGCATCTGAAAGACCACTAGCCATGTTTTTCTCCTTATTCAGCCTGGTGAGCAGGACACCTGTGCATCTTACAATGGAGTTTCCTATGATGAAAATATTGGCTAGTGTGTTGGCTTGACCTATGGGCTTTGTAGTTGGAACTGCAAAGGGTGTTGCTGTATGTGTTGCATTAGGTGTTGTTTTGGTGAGTGTTTTGGGGGTTTCTGAGCATTCTTTTTGTAGGATGAATATCTTGGAGGTCTTTGGAGTTTAGGAAGGTTGCTTTTAGGTGTCTCAGCATATGTTGGTCTATGTGTTAGGTCAATATTATCTGTGGTGGGGGTAATGTCTATCTTACCAACAATCTTATAGTTATTTTGAGTGCTTTTGTGTAAGAGTCTTGTCTCCAATGACACTGTGCAACGACATCTCTCACATATTGTATCTATTTCTCTAAGGATTAGATGAAAACATTTCTACAGTGTCTTAGGAAGCCCATATCTACCTAGCTGGATGCAAAAAAAGTGGGAAAATACCCATCCATGATGTAAGGTTTTTTTAGGTGAAATACAAAGGGTTGTGAGGGTAAAAACTATAGCTAGGCTATGTATGACTGAATTTGTGTGGCAGTATTGCAAAGAATGCAAACAAGTTGTTCTTTGCACAACTGAGTACAATGGACAGGGCAGTGTTAAATGTCACTGAACAATGGGCAGCAGAATTTATAGACTCAAAGAAAAGTAACTAAATCAAAAAAGACCTCTGTCAATGAAACAATTTCTCTTTAAGCCTCTCTGTGTGTTTCCCAACTCAGACAGAAGAGAAAACCTTTCTCCTGCCACTAGAACTGCAGTCCCAATCTTCTTAATGTAAAAACGCACTTTAGTTAGCCAAAAATGAAAAGGAACCAGAAACAAATCAAAAAATAGCTACAACAGGTAATTACAATGTGATTTTAATGCAGATAAGTCAACAATAAACTGCACACACTTTAAAACAATTTCAAAGCACACTAGCAGTAGCGAGATCAAGGAAAAGCAAATACACTTTACAGCGATGAAATGCAGAAAAATGCAATGAAATAATTTGAAAACACAGTACCAGTCTTGTGAAGTATCTTAGAAATGCACAATATGTCAATTTAAAGCAGGTATCTCAGCTTGGATGGCACCAGTTGCAAGCCAAATACTCTGAGAACACAGGCGAGCATGCCAAGCATTTGACCTCTGTGAAACTGAGCCAAGAAATGTGCAAATGCACGAAATGTATAGATACAAAAAAAGTGACTAAGGTAATTAAAAACCCGTGGCCAATGAAACAATCTCACTTTAATCCTACCTGTGTGTTCACCATCTCGGATAGACCAGACTACTTTGGAAATGCCACTGGAATTGCAGTTCCAGTCTTCATAATGTAAAAACACACTTTAGTTAGCCAAAAGTGAAAAGGTACCAGGTATATACCAACTCCAAGATCCAACTTAGTTGGGAAAAGGGCAAATTTCCAACTCCCCATTGTACTGTGAGCTTATTCCAGAAAAGCTGATGCAGTTTGATCTGTTAATTTTCAATCAACTGTACCAGCTTTTCCTTACTTTGCTAAAATAAAATTTTACTGGAATGTCTGCATTCCCTAATAATAAATACCAACTCAGAGATTGCACTACAGTGGGGGAAGGGTAAATTCCATAATCCTCATTATAGCACAATTTTGCACAGAAAAAAAAAAAACTGGCGTGTGCAGTCAGCTGACTTTTGATAACACAAGACAGCTTCTTTTCTCTTTGATAAAAAGAATGTTTGACAAAATGAATGTGTGACGCTCCACCACTGGCCCAGTAATCAAGGAGCCTCAATCCTCACAACTAGCACCCATGGGAGATGTACATTGGGAAGATGACAAGTACACACACAGTATTTCCAGATGCAACTCTCTGCTTCAAGTGCAATTTCCCTTAAGAGAACACAGAGATCACTGTCAGTCCGGTGCTAGTTTCTCCCTCTTCCTCCAGATCCCCAATAAGACTACCCACTGGCACAGATATAGAGTTGAGATCTCAGATGAGTGGTCAAGCCAAGACCGCCAACACTCTCTCTGTCCAACCAGTGCTTCATGTCCCTGTCCAAGTAGCTGACACACACACACTCTGAGATTTGCTTTACACACACACACACACACACACACACACACACACACACACACACACACACACACACACACACACACACACACACCTGGGAAAGGCTGGCAAGATTTACTAGCTATGTCCCCAGCTGCCCAAACTATAAGGTAGTTTTCACTGCCACCAGTCACTCCTTATCAGCTCCTTTAAGGCCCTTAACAAAGGATGTCCAATCTTACTGTGTAATGTTGCTATCAATACAAATGGTAGTCTGACCAAGAGCAATTCTATTAGGAGTGGCCTACACAGTGTCACCAAATAAATATGCAAGTACTCTCAGAGCTTAAATATGTCTCACAAAGATCACCCACAATGAAATGTTTAAATATATTTAATAATAAATAATAAAATAACAAGACAATACTAAATATATATGTACAGTGATATCAAAGTTCAAAATCACAGGAAATATTTAAAACAACATTGCAGGACAGTCTCAAATAAATAAATAAAAATATCTAAGTTAAGTTTTGCTATATTCCTCACTTTATCAAAAAGAATTATACTGTACCCTAGTTAACTTACTTCAGAGCAAGCAAGGCAAATGTGTGGTGAATGGGTCTTCTGTTCAGGTCCAAGATAGACTACAGAATACTATCCCTCTCTCCCTGACTCCCCAAATTAATATCTCAAATATTACTGCTGGGATAGCTTGCAGAATGACATAATTTCTTATCATCTGACTCTATCCCAGGTAAACCCCTGCTGCTGAAATCTAGCAGTATTTAGCATCCACCTTTGAAAATACATAGACCTCAGATCTTTTGGCAAATAGTGGAAGTCGTAAAATAATTTACACTCCTCCAACTTTAAAGACAATACAGAAACCTTCTCTAGTACAGACACTATGTCTGTTGCTGCACTGAAACTGAAAGATAACATCTTTTTATGGCCCAGCCATAAAGTAATTTCATTTCAGTTATTTTTCTGAACTTAATCTCCTGTTTTCTGGTTTCCATTTTAAAATATATACATTACAACAGTTAAATAGTGTATGTACATTTCTGTTTTTTCAAGTAGGGTATACTGTGGATACATCTTTAAGCTCAGTACTTTCTAAAATACATTTTCAACACACACTTCTGTACCAGCAGTTTGATATGCATATACCATACTATAGTTCTAATACAGTTGCTGATAGGTTCATAGGTGTGTACTAGGCTAATGGCCCTGGAGCCTTTACGAGCCTAGTCCATAGAAGTGCCCTGGCATCATGCCACCTGACATTAGTTCCCAGTGCCTCTATTAAGTAGAGCCACTGGAGTGAACCCTGGGGTGAATTTCCATTTCCCATCCACTCATCAAGATTTTTCTTGAAGATGGCCAGTGACGTGCTCTGCTTGACATGTATGGGAAGTCTATTCCAGAGCATGGGCAGTCTCTGGGTTATGAACCTGTCCCTCCAGCATGTTCTGCTGAATGTGGTAATGAGGTTGAGGTCTCTGAAGTGTGTGGTGTGGAGGGATTGGGATTTCTTTAGATGGAGCATTTCTAACAGAGCTGTGTCAGACATGGCTTTGTAAGTCAAGCAGAGATCCCCTCTTATTAGATGATATGAGACAGAGAATAGCTGGAGGTTTTTGAATCTGTCCATGTAGGATATGTCTTTAAGGCCTAGGAGGTACTTTTGTAGCCTTTCCAGCTGTTGCATGTGTCCAGTGAGGTACATGCCAAATGGGGCATTATACTCGATGATTGGCCTAATGAGGGAAGAGTAGAGAGAGATGATGACCTCTTTCTTCCTGGATGCAAAACCCTTGGTATTGAGATGTGCCACATAGAAGGACTTTCTGACCACAGTGGCAATGTGGTGGTCGAAGAAGAGGTTGCTGTCAACCGGTGTCCCCAGATCTCTTATAACGCCTTCAGTGTTCAGTGGGCTCCCATCGGTGTGGTAATTAGTGGGAACTGAGTTTTTCCCAAAGGGGATGGCAACGGATATTTTGGCATTAAGCTTAAGGCCATGGGTTTGACACCAGTCATTTGTCTCAGAGAGGCCTTTCTGTAGAATGTCTACATCACTTGGGGAGTTAATAATGGCTCCCAGCTTGCAGTCATCTGCATACTTTGTCAGCCAGAGTCCCTCCATGTTGACCTGGACTTCTGAGAAGTAAATTCCAAATAGGAGAGGACCCAGGACCGATACCTGTGATACTCCACTTGTGACTGGTCAGCAGTCTGACTTGGAGTCTGCTACTTTCAGACTGTGGGGTCTATCTGTGAGACAATTTGCAACCCACCTAGTGGTATAGGGGTTGATGCCTAGTTTGGTGAGTTTATTAGTAATTCCTGAGTGGGGAATGGTATCAGAGGCCTTGGCCAGATCGAGGTAGGCTGTATGAACTGCCTTGCCCTCATCCACAGCTCTGGTGACTGACTTAAAGAAGTCAACCACGTTGAGCAGGCATGATCTACCTTTCACAAAACCAAATTGCATGGGATCTAGAATTTGGAGATTCCCTATATCCTTGTTATTTAGGTCCATGATGATGCCCTTAATAGCCTTATATCAGACTCATCAGGCTAATGGGGTGATAATTCCCAGGGTCTGTAGTCGCTCCTCCTTTATGAAAAGGGATGACTGTAGCAGTGCGCCATTCATTAGGGACAAAGCCTAAGGTGAGGTTGTGATTGAACAGAGCACACAGATGTGGTTGCTGTTCACTTTGTAGTTCATGTAAAACACATCCAGGGATATTGTTGGGTCCCAGGGAAGCTGTATTCTTGGCCTTGGACAATGCAGGTTTAACCTGTGCTGCAGTAATGCTGGGTGCCTGGCATTCCTCCGTTATTGTGATTTGTCCTTTAGTGGGGAGAGAGGGGTAAAGTTGGCACTGAATCTGTAGGCCAGTATGTTGGCAATATCTGTTGGCTCAGTATAGGAGGTACCATTGTGCAGTAACTCAGAGCAGACCTGGATATTGCCATGGAGATTCTTGATATAACTGTAGAAGGCTTTGTGGTTGTTTTTAGTGTCTGCCGCAATTCTGCCATCATAGCTGGCTTTAGAGGTTTTGATGAGGGATCTCAACTTTTTGCTGAGGCTAATAAGGGAGTTTTTCCAGCCTTGGGACTTCACCTTTTTCTGCAACAGTTTCTTCTTTCTGTTGTAGAGTTTATTAATGGCAGGGGACCACCAGATTTGCTTCCTTTTTTTGGAGGAGAGTGTCTTGGTTCTGTTGGGTATGGCTAGTTCCATGCATTTATGCACATGTTCGTATAGTGCATTGGTGTATGATTTGGCAGTCATGCATCTATTTTCCATTGACATGGGTGCCATGAAGTTAGCCGCCTCTGTTTTTAGGAGCCCAATGTCAGCTTTGGAGAAGTTTTTCATGGGGGTTACCTTGCTGGGGGTGTGGGTGAGATGTGGATTTCCATGGTGGTTAGTTTGTGGTCGGATCTAACCAGGGAGGAATTGACTATTGGTGAACAGCAATGGTTGCCCATGTTTGTAATAACCAGGTCAGGGATGTTGCTTCCTCTAGTGGGGGTAAGAATGAGCTTGTCCAGGGCATTGGAATTGATGAATTCCAGGAAGTGTTGGGCCAGTGTATTGGTACATGAGTAGTTTTCCCAGTTGATGGATGGGTAGTTAAAGTCACCTAGTTTGAGAATGTCGGGTTGGACCCTAATAGTTTCCAGGGTGCTTAGGAACTTGGAGTAATAGTCTTGGAACATGGTTGGGGACCTATAGCAGGCTATGACCTGAATCATTGTCTTATCCAGTGTTAGTTGTACCTGAAGTATCTCAGATGCATTATGCTGGTCTACTAGTCTGGAGGTGTGCATATCCTTTATGAATATGGAGACACCACCACCTTTGGAGCTTCAGTCCATGTTCTGGGGCTGCTTTGAATGCCTCACCCACTGTTCTTAACAGTTTCTAATGTGTATTCCATATGCACATGCCTCTGGACAAACATCATCAGTCTCCAAAAATTAATGTAGTACTTGGTTATAAATTCTGTCCCTCCCCACTTCAAAGATAGATGATATGGCAAAAATTCAACTCTGTTCCTGCTGACTCATCTGAAAATGGATTTACTAATCAAGCCTGAATCATCTGGGTCACAGTCAGGGCTCCATCCCTTTATGTCAAACAGCTAGCAGAAATAATAACTCTGTGTTTCAGCTGATTCTGTTGTTTCCAGTGCATGTCAGTACATTTTTTGCCATGTTCATCTCTTTGTTACACAGCTTGCTTAATGTTAGACTATCTGCTATGTTAAGTACTACCAGGTCCCTTTCTATTTTTGCTTCCTTTATAGTGTTATACATCTTTTGCAGGTTATTGCTTCCAATATGTTTTATTTAGCATTTTTGCACTGAATTTAAGCATCATTATTTTAGACCATTCCTTTGATTTGCCAAGTCCCTTTTCATCCTTTCTATACATCTCATATATCATTCCTGCTACAAACATTTTTTCATCAGGAAAAGCCATGATTTTTTCTTTCAGAATTTCTGCAGTACCATTTTAAAAGAGATCAAGGAGGACTGAACTCCATTTATGACCCTGTGTGTCCTTTTATCTAGCTAGTGTTTTGTTCATGCCAATGTCCTGTTACTCATTTAAGCATTGTTATAGTTCAGGAAATCTTGCAGCCTGGAATATTCAAATTAGCATTCTGGCAAAGAAATTATTTTCCCTGACAAACTGTAATTAGTAAAGCCTTCCTTATTGAGAAAGCTATGTCAGCCATTAATGTGCAGTCGTGTCTCAGGAAAGCAATTTCCAGAAGTACGTTGATAGTCTTTCCATACAGGATTCAGGAAAGCATAGTTGATAAAAGGAACTGATTAGCAGTACCAGTCAAAGAGAAAACTAACATGTCATACTGGATCCTGAAAAACTAACAACACCCCCCCACACACACACACACACACACACACACACACACACACACACACACACACATGCAAAAATAGTTAGTTGCCCTGCTTTTTGTTGAACACTTTATATACTTTTACCAATATTTTGTACCACAGTGAAACCATTCTGGTTCCTTATTAATTCTGTATGTGACACAGTTAAACTCTGCATCTGAGTCTATCAGACCCATCTAAATGTTGGTTCATTTTATACTCATGAGCACAACAAAATAGACCAGTAAACTTTAAACGCAGTGGTAAAGTAGGAGAAAGGTATCTTGGACTCATTGTTAATGACTTCTTAACACAACTGGTCCCTTCTAACGAAAACTCAAGAGTATCTAATGAAATGCTGGACACATTTCAGTCAGTAGTAAAGCTGAGGAATATAATACTGGTATGCAGGTCATGTCTTGAAGCTGGGTGTTGAGGTCAAGACCTCTTGGCTAAAGTAGAGCAGGTGGGGTTCAGAAGAAGTGCACCACAGTGGTGCGACAGGTAGCACACTTGCCTTTGGTGTTGAAAGATCAGATGGTCTTCCCATCCCAGATGCATGGATTCATTTCCAACAGGGACAGCATAAGGGAGGTGCTGTACTCCTGAGTGTACTGTCCCTTGAATGAGACATTAAACTGAGGTCCCATCTGCCTAAGTTGTTGGTAGATCAGTGGATGTAAAAGGTCCCATGGCATCTATAGAAAAGGGAAGAGGAACTTCCCTAATGCCCTGGCCAAATTTTTCCTAGTAATACAAATGCCACCTCTAATCTCCCCTGAACTGAAAAGAGGTCACTAGCCTAGTAGGAATAACCTGGTCAACAAAGGGAAAATAAATAAATAAATAAAAAGTAGCAACTATAATTCAGGGCTCTAACACAGCAGGACTGAGTAAGATAACATGCCAGCCATGAACAGCAGTTTAACTCAGTTAGAGGCATGGCTGCTCCGGTAAAGGTATTTAGGATAATGAAGGAAATAAAAAAAGTGAAAAATATGCAATTCTTGGACATGAGTCTGCAGCCAAGAGCCTAATGTAACAAGGGGAAGTTAAATGAAGAATATGAGACAACTCTACATTAGACATAAGGCAGTAACGCCTCTTAACAATCTCTGAATTTCTGTGGTAAAGTCATTATTGATTTCAAGTATGAGTGTGATAAGAATAATAACACCTGCTGAAGTATTTCCAGAGGTGGTACAGAGGGGGGCTCAGTAAGGTAGAATTGTAGCCGTACACACAGTCTTGAAGCTAACAGACCAAACCAAACCGGCTACATGACCTTTTGACAATTATCTGCTGCTAGACTTTATGTATCTTTATTTCCAGTTTCATGGAAATCTAACTAAAGGGAAAATACAGAATTTACATTAATGGGCCAGAAATCATAAATCTGAAGATGTAAGTTCGACTCCATTCTGACTACGTATGAAAATGTACAACTACGAGTGAATAATTTTATCAAAACATACTCCATAGTTTCAGTGAATCTACACATGTAACCAAGGTATATTAAAGGGCTTTCAATTAATTAGCAATGTATTGCCTAAATAGATCAGTGTTATATTTAAATGAGCTTTAAACATAATATTGCCCAAATAAATCAATGCCATATTTAAAGCTCATTTAACCGGTTATGACCTACTATATCCAGGTACTTGTATCCAGAGCTGATATGTAAGCTTTGCTGTAGCTATCATGCTCTAAATCACACAGCTTTTCAGTTGGAGAATGAAGACTCTGGCCAACTTAGTACAAGATTATCTATAAAAATACTAGTCCGTGTGGCCATATAACTAGTTGAATTAAAATTACTTAGTTTATTTATTACCACTTTCTTAATGGTGTAAGTGCACATTAACTATTGTTTAGACACCTGAAACTATGGCTGAGATTTATACAGAAGTCGTGTAGTACTCAAGGTGAAACAATCAATCACGGGGACCATAAAATGCCTAGCCACTTACACCTTTAAGTAGACCCTTTACAAGCACTTAATAGTGCTTACCTCCCAAACTGAGCAGGGACATACATGATAACTGCAGTGTAATTTGTCCCTACTCATCCAGTCATCAAGACTAGCCTTAAAGGTAGCCAAAGTTGTACTTTGTTTGCCCTGAAGCGTTAACTTATTCCATAGATTAAGAATATGATGACTTAGGAACCTATCTGTCCAATAAGTCTTATTTATTTGTAGGAATAGATTTATGTCCCTCGTGTGGGCATTTCTAGAGCCACTGGTTTTGTGAAGAAAAAGGAGGTCAAATATGACTGTTTCTTTCATGGCTAGAAAACAAGGCCACCTCCCAGTGACCTGTCGGCTACTTAGTATAAGGAGAGTCATGCTAATCCTTCAGGGTGGTTAAAAGATTTATGACCTTTAGTTTTCTTGGTTAGAAATATTTGGGGCCTTTCCAATTGAGTGATATGCTGGAATTTGTATGTTAAAAAAGGGTATTATATTCAATGACAGGCCTGATAAGGGAAGAGTACAATGGTAAGATGACTATTTTGGATCTTGGAGATACTCATTTAGAAATTAACTGGGCCAGACTGAAGGATTCTCTGACTGTGGTGGAATCATGATGATTGAATGAGAGAAAGTTATCCAGAAAGCTATCCACACAAGTGCCAAATACTTAGGTATCTTATGAACGTATCTGTCAAAGAGGAATACCATATATAAAACATGAGGTGGGAATAACCTTTCTGTCAAATGCTACTATACTACACTTGTTTTTCATTTAGTTTGAGACTGTTTTTGGCATACCATGTATGTGCATATTCCAGCCATTGAAGGTGCTGATTTGCATCAGTGGATGATCAGATAACAGCACCCAGTTTGTAGTCATCATAAAACCTGGTTAACCACACTTCTGGGACACTGGCTTGGAGTATACCTCTCAACCTCTTAGCACAAGAAATCTGGACAAAGCCAAAAATGATGGGGGGGACATAAGTAAAAAAATAGGGACAGATTTTAAATATTGCTTCTAGAAACTTAAAACGTTGCTAGAATAAAAGCTTTAGTGTTACTATGCATTTTCTGAATGTTATGAAGTCTGAAAGTTAAATGTCTGTTATTTGGTGAATTCAGTCCTTAATAACTTGCCAGAGGCAAAAATCACAGCAAGAGGTTCTATGAAAACAGACTCTGTGGCAAAAATCTGGACATTCTGCAAAATCTGGACAATTGAGATCTATGGATATCTGCAAAATAAATGCCAAAAAGGAGAGGTCCAAGGACTGATCCTTGAGGGACTCCACTTGTGATTGGCCTCTTTGTAGAGGTGGACTCCCCGATTCTAACTTCTGAGGTCCTACCTGTGAGCCAGCTGGCTATCCACTGGGTGACATATGAGTTTCTACCTAAACTCTTAAGTTTGCCAACAATGTCCGAGTGTGGTAATAAAAATGGCAGAAGTCAATCAGCTTCACCATTTTCATAACAGCTTTTATCAAGTGGTTCCTTTATTTTGGAATCTTAAAGAGCTTTCTGGACAGTTCCTTGGAAAGTACTATTTCTTGTAACTCACTCTTCTCATTTTCCTGCTGATGACCCCAGAAGACTAATAAGAACTATCTGTTCAGTGTGTTTTTTTTCTTATTGACTTACTTTTGCAGAAAGTTCTTTCCTTCTCCTTCTCAACACATTTCCTTGTTTTCTTCTGTCTTGAGAAAATCTTGCCACTTTTACTCTTCCGTAATTTGATTTTTTTCTCTGAATTCTTCCCTGTTGAAACAGCTTATTTGTCTTCATACACTTTATTGCATTTAGGTCATGTTTAGATCACTTTAATTTTTTTCCTCAATGAACTTATTCCCAGCATTACTACCTTTTCAGTTTTGGCCACTCTTGCTTTTCTTTATCCATTATGGTAACTGTGAAGATTGGGGGAAGATGGGCGAAGGCTGCTAGCCTTGTCAAATAGAATTTGATACATAATTCTATCATTTGTATATATAAATGTAAAATACAGGCTTGTGTTCTTAAATGAAAGAAAACACTGTAAAATGTGAACTTCAAGATTGTTGAAACATTGCCATCTGCTGTAAGGAAAACTAAGCCAAGCATTTCAAATGTTCTTTGAAGTAAAATTATCTAAATGGTGGTGCCAAAGCAGCTGGCTGAACACATTATTTCTATTGCCTTAACTTAAGGAATAATTGCTAGTGTGTACATATGAAATATCTTTTATTGTTGGAGTTTCCTGAGCAGGTCTTAGATTGTTAAATAATGCAGTTTGTTGGCCTGGGAACTCCAGACTAAGTTTCAAAATGATGTAATGTGTATACTGGGAAAACCTAAGTGTTAAAATGATGTAATTTGGGAGGGCCTAGCAAAGATGTTTGTTAGTGAGTTTAAAAACTATTGTTCAGAGAGAGACTGAGAGCATTTATCAGCACTCTGCCTGTTGTCTTATGTAAGTAGTGTCTTAGAAATATGTTTTCTTGTAGTAATAGCTAGGAACTTAGAAGAAAGTTAGACAAGTGTTTTTCTGTTATACCAGAACTTTCCTACTGTATTGTTTTAAGTTTCTGTGTGATCTCTGAACTCTTAGATATCACTGTGGTGTAGTAGTATTGTCTTATGCTTTAATTATTTATTATTAAATATTTTAACAACCTTTACCTGTGGCTGGTTTGTGTAGAAATAAGTAAGCTCTAGAATACATTGCATATTTATAGAGTTTATTGTAATAAGCCACTCTAATAAGCCTTAGACTGAATAGTCACATTACCAATTGGACAATAATATTGCACAGTAATAATTGGACACCCTTTTAAGGGCCTTTGGGTAGCTGATAAGTATTAGCTGGTGGTGGCAGAAATTACTACTGTATAGTCTGGGTAAAGGGGCACAGCTGGAGAATCTGTGTCAGCCTTTCCCAGGAGTATCTGTGGAGTTGTATAAATACTTATCTCAAAGTATGTGTGGTGTGTCAACTACCTGGGCAGGGACACGAAGCACTGGTGGAACAGAGAGAGTAATGGAGGTTAACTTGCCAGCTAGGCTGAAATCTGGACCCTATAGCTGTGCCAGTGGGGAGTCTTATTGGGGAGCTGGAAAGCAAGGGAGCAACCAGCGCCAGACTGACTGTGATCTCTGTGTGCACTGAAGGGAAATTGTACTTTACTGTGTGTATTTGTTATCCTTTCCTGTTATATGAGATGACCTCCCTGGTGTTACTGGTGAGGATTGAGGCTCCTTGATTGCAGGGCCAGGGCACAGTCGTCACAGTAACTATCTTTATCTCAGAGTACAATCACATTTACTGTAAAAAAAATAACTGCTATCTCATATCTACACACACACACGCACACACACACACACACACACACACACACACACACACACACACACACACACACACACACACACACACACACACACACACACACACACACACACACACACACACGCGCACACACACACATACCTGTCTGGTACACTTTATCACATCTTTACTTGTCTTTGTTCACAATTTCTTTCTGTTGCAACTACATATGCAGCATCTACAATCCACAGACCTCACAAGAGTTGCATATTTACATACAAGCATCTCCATATGCATAGTCTGTCTTCAAGTCAGATGCAATCTATTCCCATTTCACAGCTATATAATCACACTCAACTCTTATGACCTGAGACAAAGTGACAGCACACTATGTTGAAATGCACCTGGAATTGTGCATTATTGCACTCGGTGTGGGACCCCCCCATATGCAAGTGCAGGAGCTTGAGGATATTGTGGTAACTCCTACTTATACCTGCAAATGCTGAACCATCCGACTGCAGCAAGGTCATGGCTGATTCCTAAATTAAGATCACTAACTTCTTAGCATTCCTCTCCCCAGTCCCATGCACCTCCTTCCCTTCCATGTGATTGATAGATAAGCTCCCTAAACAACAAGGCAGAAAAAACACACATAACAGCAGACAACTCCCACAGCAACTAGATTAACTTGTCTCACTTGTTATCCTCAGTGACTAGTGCCACTAGAATGGGATTGAGCAATTCTAACCTGGCACTTTTGGACATTTTCCCACTAGGAAGCCACAACAAGACCTAGACCCTGGATGGGATGGAGTTCAAATAGCTCAGACATGAACCTTTCCTGAGGGGAATGACATTCTGCACATCCTTTGTCCAGGTCTTCTCCTCTTCACACATTTGGCAGTAGGGAACTC
This sequence comes from Protopterus annectens, assembly GCF_019279795.1. Lineage (NCBI taxonomy): Eukaryota > Metazoa > Chordata > Ceratodontiformes > Protopteridae > Protopterus > Protopterus annectens. The sequence continues at coordinate 1,744,397,593 of NC_056731.1, forward strand.
AACCAGGCCTAGCATTTAATCATCCCTGTTTCATACATCCCCACATTGTCAATCATTTTACAATAATAAGTTCATATGCTGACAGGTGAATACTAGACTAACTGCTCTGAGTGGCCATTTTAAGCCTAGCCATATTATCCCATTAGGTGTTCAAATTACCCTTGTCATGATTTTTATTCCTATACTTCCATTTCTGGGGTCATACCACTGAGTATTTTAAAGAGCCTCTGCTGTAGGATAAGGCATTTAGGTGTTGCCTCTGTCCATTAATAGCACAGGGTGTTGTCCTAGGGTTCACTTCCTCATTCCAATCCATTGATCTCAACTATGTTTGAATGGGGACAGGGATGAGCTTTGTTTTATGTGGATGGGGAGTCTGTTTTAGAGTAGTGGTATCCTCTAGGATATGTGTACTGATCACGGCAACCCATCCTGTTTATGTTGTAGAAGACATTAGGTTTCTGGAGTGGGTGTTTCTGATAATAAACAACACGCACCACATCTTTTCAAACTCAAAGAACACAGCTCATCATGTGGAATGTAATCCAGTCCTTGATGCCTGTGATCCGAATAACATGTATAAGCTGTGACTTGGTAGCCCTGTGACAGTCATATGCAGGCTTGACAGGACATCATATTCAGATTCTCCTTCAGGGGATGAACTCCAACTATTACTGCTTCTCATTTATGTTCATTGTGTAACCCCATAGAATCTTGACAAACTAATGAACTCCTAAGGTACCTCTCACTGCCTCTGACTTCATCGACATTGGTCACAGATGGCTCCCCACTGCAGCATAACTGTGTGCTCAAGCATACACACACACACACACACACACACACACACACACACACACACACCTGGTTGTTGTTTAGAAACAGACCACAAACACTGTTAAGCTATTTTTCCTCCCACATTTTCCTATCCCCTAGCTTGACTGAGACAAAAGCTAGTTTGGCCATTGCACTTTATCTACCAACCTAGTTATTCTATTCATTGATCCTGGTGTTGTATAGTTCATGTCATGTCCCACACAGGAGATAAGGATGTCTTTCTAAATTGCCTAAATAATGACTTAATTACCCAGTCCTTTGTCTTCCTCAAAAGCAGTGGTGCCATCCTTTCACACCTAATTTCAGGCTAAGTGCTAGGACTGATTCAGATATAGGTTTCCCATAGGGCAAACTGATTTCTTCCTCATACTGATTTTTGATTGGTTAGAACTCCTTCACAAACTACCATTGACTACTTCCAAGCTTACAGCTATTGGCAGTTTTTACTGTTGTCACATCTGATTGGTTAGATATTCCATCCACACAAACCCTTGTTTTATCAAAGTTTGTAACCATTGTTACACTTAGTCTGAAGAAATTCTGCATGCATGATGAAAGTGATGACTAGATGCACATTTTTTTCATGGGTGATAATGTCTTTTTGGAGAAACTTTTTATATCCTGGTGTTGCACAGTTTGTCATGTGGCTTGCAAACCGGCTCACTGACAGAACTCATGCTGTCAAAATAGGGGACTCCACCTTCTCTAGCAGCCCTATAACCAGTGGCATTCCACAGGGATCGGTTCTGGAACCCCTACTGTTTGGAATCTACCTCTCCGAAGTGAGGCTAAAACTAAAGTACTGTGGTTGACAAAGTTTGCTGATGACTACAAAATGGAATGATTACTGAAACACCTAGCGATGTCAACATCCTGCAAGAAGGTCTTATGCAGGCTAATGACTGGTGACAAAGTCATGGTCTTAAACTTAATGCAAAAAAATGCATTATCATCCCCTTCAGCAAGTGTGATATTCCTGCAAACTACCACATCAATAGCAATACCTTAAGCACACAGTCAGTGGTGAGAGATCTGGGCACACAGGTCGACAGCAACCTTAACTTTGATCACCATGTCTCCACAGTGGCATGAAGGGCATTTTATATTGCTCATCTCATAAGTAACGGAATTGCCTCCAGAAAAACGAGGTTATAACCCTCCTGTACTCTTCCCTCATCAGACCAATAATAGAGTACAAAGCTTTGGTATGTTCCTTTCCAAACACTTACAGCAATTGGAGAGACCACAAAGGTTCCTTACAAATAAAATTCAGGGTCTTCAAGATCTGTCTTATGCAGACAGACTGATATCATTGTCACTTTACTCTGTGTCATACAGACTGCTCAGAGTTGATCTGTGCCTTGCATATAGAGCAATCTCTGATCCAGCGTTAATGTAAATGATGCACATTCACAAGTCAAATGGCACACGGGTAACTCGCTCAAAGGACCTTACCCTGGTATGTGACATCAACAGAACTTGCTGGAGAAATAAATTTGCCTCACAGAGTTTGCCCCACCTTTAGAACAAGCTTCCTATTCATGTTAAACAAAGCCTCTTGTTGGCCATATTTAAGTATAATTTTGATGACTGAACGGGTAACTGGAAATTCATCCTGGGTGGGTTCCATCTGTGTCCCTCTTGGACAATTGGCAATAGGTGCTGATTTTAGTGTCTGCTTGAACCAGACACCTTTGAAAACATGGTTGAACTTTGCTAGGCTTGTAAGGGCCCTGGGGCCATTAGCCTAGTAACCTTCTATGATTCTATGATCTGATGCTAATATGATTTTGAAAAAAGGTCTTGATCTTCTCTATTGCTCTTGTTTGCACAGACACAGTGTGTGTGTATGTGTGTGTGTGTGTGTGTGTGTGTGTGTGTGTGTGTGTGTGTGTGTGTGTGTGTGTGTGTGTGTGTGTGTTAAGAGACACATGCAACCACTGGCAATTAGAGCAGAGGATTAAGGCTTTGAGCTGTTAAAGAGCTGCTTCCCATGGTATAGGGTTTTATTTCCTTAGTGTCATTTGCCTACTCTGTGACCTTGAGCAACTCTTTTTAACAAGACAGTGCTTGGTGGCAGCTGGACATTTGGCCAGGGCTCTACACTGCTCTCTTGACTGCATGTCCAGTAACTACCTATAAACCTACCTATGAACAGCAGTGACAGCATCAAATCATAACTTTTCCTGAAAGCAGTTTTTCTTCTCTTCTTTTCCTTTCCATATGCCTGCATTCATCCTTGCCTTGTTAACAATACCTCCCCAAAGTTGTGCTTGAACCTGTCAAGCCAGCTCAGTAAAATGTGGCTTCATTTGAATTCGGCAAAAGTCGTTTATTATATTATTGCATCAGTCCATAACATCCATAATAAAGAATCAGAAAGTCACAAAACAGCAGATGAAACCTGTTCAAGGTCAGTGTAACATACACAAAGATCTTACAAGTTTGCAACACTGGTAATCCTGTATGTGTTTTTTCAGAAAAAAGTAAATTTGGTGTAAGACAGAGACACATTCTTTAATTAAATCATTCATGGCTTACTTCTGAACGCTGTGTGTTAACTGTTAATGCCACAATGGAACTTAGCCACATTTTATTTAACCAAAACTACTGTAAAGAAATGCATTTCCCTTTTATCTTATCCCCAAGGACAAGGGCTCTAGAAACAAAACAAATGAAAAATGAAATGTTATACTGCTTGTCTTCTGGTAGTAAATAAAATGAGGGCAGCAATTGTTTTCTATTGTATTATTACAGATGTTTCTCTAAAGCAAGAAAAATGCACCTACATGTACAAATAACATTAGACATGCAGCACTATTTATAATAATATTTTTGAAAATGCTTCATATTTCGTAGAAGGAGTTATTCCATTATAATTGAAAACAAAAAAAGTAAATATTTTCAGTTTTTGATTTAAATAAGATACAAAGCCCAAAATATAAGATCTATAGAGCACAACCCTATTTTTTTCTACAATGGCTAGGGCTTGCAACATGTACTTTGTTAAGTAAGGAATAAAAGATACAATATGGTGTATATTACTTTCTGATATGAGCATGCACTGTGCATTATAAGAGATGAGGCAGGTGCACTGAATGCATTCAGCAACAAAGGTGTGCTCTCATCAGATAATAAACTACATCTAGGAATGTTTTATTTCCCTTATAAAATACCCCCTCAAAAAAGGCACAAAGAAATAAATAAAAATGTTTGTTAACTGGAAGTAACAGAAAAAAATAATTACTGGGAAAATAAGAAAAACAGTCTCTCTGACTAGACTGCTTCTGTCAGTCAGAGTCGCACTCACAGATAAAACTTGTTTGCTTAAAGGTGGGATACTACTGACATTTTATATGTGCAGATTTATACAGTACATTGTATTCAGCAACTACGACATTAGGCATTCAGTTCTCATGCTAAACAATCATTAGGAAAGAAAGTGCCCCCACTAAAATCAGGTTTACTTTTTTATTCCTGCATTTGCAGCACATTTTTATATTTCCTTGAAACACTATATATGAACATAAGAGGGAATATCTAGCAGTTAATAGTTAATGCATTAATTTAATTTGATTATGTTACACCCATTAGACGTATGTTGCATGAACCCCAACACACACGATTGATTGCTTAAAGGTAGGGTGGGTAGCAACATTTTATAACTGTAACCATTCACAAAATATCATCTGATGCTGTTGGTTGTCCAGCTAAATAGTCATTAATAAAGAACATGTCCCAGCTATATTCAGGTTCAGTTTTTATTATTGCATTTGCTGCATTTTTTTGTGTCACAAATATACTACATATAGATATGAGGTGAAGTATGTATCACATTATTTTTTTTCATTTATTGACTGGGTAGAACTCCCTGACTGAGCCAGTGACTTACACTTTAGGTACACCTGAGGTGATATCTGTACAAAGTAGGGAAAATATGGACAAAGACATCAAGGGAAATCCTTAAAGTTCTTCTGACAAATGCCACAGTATCAAACATTCTTTGAAACTTCAACTAACTCAGGCTGTTCTGACCACAGCATCTGAGAAGGATAGTATCCACTTATAATGCACTACAATGTCACCATTTGGATATGGATATAAATCAGTGGTGGATTAAGTGCACTTTGATCCCTCGGAAGTTATTAACCCATGCACCCCCCAACTCCGCATACATTTTTTGAACAAACCATAAATGTTTATTTTTTTTGAGTCATCTTCCTGATTTAGTACTGTTCAAACTGCTGTGATGACAATCCATCAATGTTCATACCCATCAGTTACAGCCATTTGACTGGGTACACCGCAGATGTTTGAATGTCACAAAACTAGCCACAATAATCCTGCAACGCTAAAATAGCAATTGCTTAACGTGATCATGGCAGCCAAATTCAGTCATTCTTACCAGAGACATATTTGTACAAAGCAATTACAGCCCTATTGTTGGCAGTGTACATTTCAGATGTCCAATTATAGTAAAAGACATAAATAAATAAAATGGACACAATAATTAAATTTGTGTCACACACATAGTAGCCTAAGTATTCCAATGTATATCATAAAAATGCATACGAGGTCTGCAAAACCTGAGCAAATCAGGCTTCATAGGTATATAGATTAGTACTAGGCTATCTACCCTTGTTGGCCATTTTAAGCCTAATCAAACTTCCTAAGCCAAAGGTAAGAATCAGACCCATTATCTTGTGCCTGCAAGGTAAACATATTACCCATTATGTCAATCTCCAACCCCTTATGCCAACCTCCACTTTGTGATGTACTGCTTATCTGACTAGAAAAAATAATACCTTTCAACCACTTGGCACAAGACTCAAGGACAAAGCCAAAACATAATGAAGGACAAAGGCTGATACTCAGAGACAGATTTCTATTATATACTTTGAAATATGTTAGTATAACAGTGTTTTTCAATAACACGCATTTTCTGAAAAACTCTTTGTCATTAATTAGTGACTACAATCCTCAATCGTTTGCTAGAAACCATAAGTTTTATAAGGAACAGATTCAACATATTTGCAAAACCATGGTTATTCTGTGAAATCAGTGACAGCTGAGTGCTATCTAATTTCAGCTTTGCTTCACAAAAAGTAGTTATATGTATTCTAGATTATTTTAAACTAAAATGCATTAGTACCGCAAAGCGAAATAGTTAATGGAGCAAATGACCAGAGGGTAAGTTGCTTTCATTGAAAAACAATCTTTGGCTCACACTGTAGTTATAGCCTTTTTGTATGTACACGTCATTTGACTGTGATAAAAAAATAATATCATTAAACCTCTTAGCACAAGAATCAGGGAGAAAGCCAAAAAAATGATGTGTAAAGGCACAAAATCAGGAAATGATTTTAAATATTCCTCGTATGTACTTAGAAAGTTGCTAGAATAACAATTTTGCATGGGCATACATTTTCTGAATGATATCCTCAATGATTTGCCAGAAAACATAAATTTTATGAGCCTTGGGCAGCCAGCAGAATCACCATAATATAATCCACCATTTGTTACAGTGCCTGGTGGGGGGCTAGAACCCACTGTAATCTTATATGTCTGTCATCAAAGGCATGCACATTAACCACTGAGCCATTTCTTACCATTAGTCATATGAATTACATCTGATTGCAGTTGTGGTGTTTCTCTGCAATTCTGGTTCAGTGTTGTGTGTGTGTGACACCACTTTTATATTACATTATGAGAGGGGAGTCTTACGTCAGGCAGAAGAAAGGAAGCTCTATTAACAAATACTATACAGTATGAGTAATAAATAGGTTCACAGGTTATATGTAAGTACAAGGCTAGCTGCTCTTGGAAGCCATTTTAATCCTTGTCATTTTCCCTTTTTGTGCTTGAATTAACCTATTCCATTGGTTAGACACTGGCCTTATCCATATCATGGTTGATAATTATATATTACCATAATGAGAATAACTGGGATCATACCATAGATAATTTGAAATGAAACATGCATGGGGAAAAGATTTAGGAGCTGCTTCTGTCCAGGGGGCAGTCCTGAGTTACATTTTCTGTTTTCCATCCATAACTCTATGTTGCACATGGATATGGACAGGTATGAACTTTGTTTTATGTGGATGAGGAGTCTGTTCCAAAGCAGCGGTATCCTCTGTGAGATATACCTATCCCTCCAAACCATTCTGTTGATATTGTAGAAAAGGTTTATATCTCTAGGCTGAGTATTTTGGAAGACATAAGTGGTTTAAGGACCCAGCTTACTCCAATCTATGCCAAGGAATCATGCTAACAATGGGAGGGGTGTATATGCCTCTACTTGCCAGTGTGTGCCTGCCAGAAAAAGTCCAGCAGCTCTTGGTCAGTAAGCTACTGGCTAGTCAGTGTCCAATTGCCCAGCTTGGGTTACCTGATATAGTTTTGTTGAGTGAAAGCTAGACACCAATCTTCTTCTTCTTCCGGCTTTTCCCGGTTAGGGGCCGCCATAGTGGATCATCTGTCCGCTTATGATTGGCAGTGGAGTTTTACAGTGTCGAGTTGCCAGCCCAGCGCCCAACCTTCCACAGAAGGCACACACGCACACACTCACACCTAGGATGAATTTAGTGTGTCCAATCCACCTACTGCATGTCTTTGGGATGTGGGTGGAAACTGGATCACCCGGAGGAGACCAACGCGACCACAGGGAGGACATGCAGACTCCGCACAGAAGGCACCACAGCGAAAGCTAGACAACAATAAACCTACCAAATGTGAACTAAGAATTGCAATACTCAATGTAGGTTCACTGACAGGATACAGCTTGGAAGTGGACTACATGATAGTAAGGAGGAGGCAGAACATGCTCTGTATCTAGGAAACAAAATGGAAGGGTAATGCAGCAAAGCCACTTGGATTGGGATCTAATGTCTGCTATTCCGGAGGAGGACAGACTATAAATTGTGTGGTAATTGTGCTAAGGGAAAGGCTTCAGAAGACAATGGGACACATCATCAAAATTAGTGACAGACTCATAGCAGTCAGACTTCATTGTAATGATAAGGCATTATTCATAATCTCAGCCTATACCCCACAGCAGGGTTGTGATAATGAGGAAAATAATGCATTTGGACAGCAGTTGCAGGACCAAGATAAAGCAGGGCAACATGAATTAGTGTTGATAATAGGTGACCTGAATGCATATATTGCTGGGACAGACAGAACATTATATGAGGACTGCATGGTTCCACAAGGGTGGAGCAACAGGAATAAAGAAGAAGGGGCCATTCTAGAGTTCTGCCCAGTAAATGGCTTAATAGTGTCCAACATATGGCTCAGCAAGAGAGACAGTCACAAGATTACACACAAAAGTGGCCACCACGCAGCTCAGATAGACTTCCTCCAAATAAAGAAAGGGCACTGGGGTGGAATCAGTGATTGCAAAGTCATCCATAGTGAAGCCATCAGCCTACAGCATAAACCACCACATGCCTTGATCAGTTGCAAGCAGTAGTCAAAGAAGGCTCTAAGGTCAACAGAGACCAGGCTGAAGACCTGGAAGTTGACTGGGGAGAAAGCATAGGAATTCAAGGAATTACTCAGGGCTCTAGCACCTCAAGAAGAGGATGAAATAGGTGGAGTTGAAGAAGACGGTAGTGCCTCAAAACAACATACATGTGGACTAAAGAAAAGATAAGCATCTGAGCCAGGTGAGAAAATAAGATACATAAGAAAAGCTGGTGGTGGAATGCAGACGTTCAGGAAGTCATCAGAAGAAAGAAGGGGTACAGGAAAATACGGGAGATAGAAAAGACAGACCAAGCTAAGAAGGAATACTGGTTAGTAAATAAAGAGATTAACAAAGGAGTTGCAGTACCAAAGGACAAGGCATCAGAGGCATTATACCAGAATTTTTAAAGTGACTCAGTAGGTTTCACAGAAAAGCTATAGCAGGTTTCAAGATAAAGACAGAAAGATAAAGAAGATAGTAAGCCACACTTTATAAGGGATGCTACCTAGCAACAACCTGCTCACCAGTTCCCAGCACATCAAAGGAAGATGTCAAAAGTACTTCAGGCAGCGTCTTAATGAAGAGAACCCCACATAAACTGTACTGCTCTAGACACAGTCTATGATGAAAGAAGAGGAGGAGCCCACCATAGAAGAAGTAAGGACAGCACTAAGGAAATTAAATCAATGAAAACAGATTTAGATGAGGTCACAACAGATATGATAAAGATGTTGGGTGAGATAGGGGAAAAATGTCTCTTGAGGGTATTCATAGCAGTATGGTGAGAAAAGTGTTTCCCAGATGACTGGATAATAAGAGTACTAGTACCATAGTTCAAGAGCAAAGAGAACATTCACAACTGTAGGAAGTATAGAGATAGCAAACTCATATCACACTGCATGAACATTCTGGAAAAGGTGAATGACAAATGAATGCACAGAGCAGTAGGTAGTAAGATGGGAGATGACCAGTTCAGATTCAGTTCACAGTGCAGCATAAGTGGCCCAATGTTTGCAGTGAGACAGATGGTTGAGAAAAAGCTAGAGATGACGAAAGACTCCAACTGAGCTTTCCTAAACTTGGAAAAAGCACATGGCAAAGTCCCAAGAAAGCTGATTTCGGCAGTTCTGTGGTGGTTTGAAGTCCTAGAAACATTGGTAGAGTTAGTGCAGGCTATGTACAAGGACCCAATTACTCAATTATGAACAGTGTTCGGCCTCTGAGAGGGGTTCCCAGTAGGAGTAGGTGTACATCAGGGCTGATACTGGTGAAGGACTTCTTTGGCAAACAGGTTGGAGGGAAAAGATCAGCAAAGCTGCTGTATGCAGATGATATTGCATTACAGAAAGACTAAGCAAGAACTTCAACAAAGGATAGGGGAATGGAATACAAAACTGAAGCAAATAAGATGAAACTGAGTAGAAATAAGACAGCAGTTAGATGAGGTGGCAATGGGCGCATCGTGTGCCCCCAGTTTCACCAATGTTGTTATGTTGTATTGGGAAAGACAATCAATGTTTAAATCTGAGTACAACAGATATATAAGGAAGTATTTTCACTTTTTGGATGACATTTTTATTGTATGGCAGGGACCCAAAGATATGATAGCTCCATTTATTTGTTATTTAAATAATACAACTGAATTTTTGGAGTTTACACATGATATACAAAAGGAGGCAGTGCATTATTTGGATGTTAATATTATGAAAGACAGCACCAATAATAGATATGTATCCAAAAGTTATACAAAGAGTTGTTTTTCTAACTCTTATTTGCACTTTGATAGTAATCATCTCTTGTCACAAAAAAGGAATATAGTCAAAGGTCAAATGGTGCAGGCGGCACGTATGATATCTGCTTGGGATGATTTGGTTACTGAGATAGAGTATGCACAAACTTTATTTTTAGAGAGAGGATATCCAGATGAGTTAATAATATCATTGAAGGAAGAAATACTACGTGAGTGGGGGATAAAATATTTACCATTATTAAATAACCCATTTCCTCTTAGACAAGATAGGGGGAAACCCACTGGGAATCCAAACTCTAATAACAATACAGACCACATACATTCATATTTGGTGACAACTTTCAACCAAGATACGAGTTTGGTTAGGGAGATTTTGAATAAATACTGGGAAAGTTTTAGGACTATATCAGATAGTCTGGAAGTATTTAATAGAAGCCTAACATTTAGTTTTAGGAGGAATTATAACTTGAAGGATATTTTTGAAACAGGCACATACAATGATGAGAATGTAGGCAGGACTAAGAAGGGAACCTATAAATGTGGTAGGTGTACCCAATTTGCTTTCATAGTTAATCTTGAGGAATTACATCTTCCCAGACCACCCTTTAGATCTAGAGCTACTCAATATTATAGCTGTCAAACCAAACGGGTGGTATATATTGCCTACTGTACCACCTGTTGGGATTTTATATAGGCAAAACGGAACGTACCCTGAGACAAGGGATATATAAACACTTGTATGAGATAAATCAGAAGAAGGAAACCAATTCCCTATATAGCCATACATTGTCAGACAGCAGATTTAAAATTTTGGGTTTTGGAGTCAGTGGAACACAGTGATAGGGGAGGGGACTGCCCAGGTTAGAATATAAGGAATTAATCTGGCAGTTATGCCTTGATGCCTGTATTTTCCCAGGTTTGAATGACCATATTTCACTGATTCCAGCCTTAAAATGTAAGTCAAACAGATTAAAATAATAAAAAACATATATATATATATATATATATATATATATATATATATATATATATATATATATATATATATATATATATATACACACACACACACACACACACACACACACACACATATATATATATATATATATAAAGTACTTATAGAAATGCTTTTTATTTCATTTTTTTTTAAACTCATGTTTTTTATATAAAATTTTGTACATTGTATATTAAGTTTTCTTGGGTGGGGTTTACATGTTTGTAGCCAATTGGGATGTCAGTGTTGTGTATTTAAATGTTAAGGAAGTTACAATAAATGATTCTGATGAAGTTGCCTGTAAGGAGACGAAACAGCACAGTCTGGTTTTATGTGGATTAAACTTCTTTCATACTGTTTTTGTTCATGATTTCATTTCAGCCTAACTTTGGGAACTGGCTTTATTGGTTCCTTGAGTATCATACTGGAGTGACGTGGTTAGAAATAAGACAGTTGTAATGGCAAGAAATTGGGGAATCAGAAGATTTTTTTTTAATGTACGTTGCATTTTCTGTTTTTTTTTATGTACATTGTTTTTTTTTTGTTTGTTTGTTTTATGTACATTGCATTTTTTGTTGTTTTATCAGTATAGTCACTATAATGAATGGCCAGTTTGGTTTTGCTGATGTTTTGTGTGTTGAACATGAAACAGTTTGACAATTTCTTATATAAGTGTGTGTGTATCTATATGTGTGTGTGTGTGTGTGTGTGTGTGTGTGTGTGTGTGTGTGTGTGTGTGTGTGTGTGTGTGTGTGTGTGTGCATTGATAGATCAACAGTTCAGAGTAATGGTGAATGTGGAAGAGAGGTGAAGAAGAGAGTGTAAGCAGGGTTGAGTGGGTGGAGAAGAGCGTCAGGAATGATTTGTGACAGACATGTACCAGTAAGAGTGAAAGGGAAGGTCTACAAGAGGGTAGTGAGACCAGCTATGTTATATGGGTTGGTGAGAGTGGCACTGACAAAAAGGCAAGAGTCAGAGCTGGAAGTGGCAGAGTTAAAGATGTTACGATTTGCATTGAATGTAATGAGGATGGACAGGATTAGGAATCGGTACATTAGAGGGTTAGCTCAGTTTGGATGGTTTGGAGACAAAGCCAGAGAGGTGATATTGCATTGGTTTGGACATGTGCTAAGGAGGGATGCTGGGTATATTGGGAAAAGGTTGATAAGGATGAAGTTGTCAGGTAAGAGAAAAAGAGAAGGGCCTAAGAAAAGTTTTATGGATGTGGTGAGAGAGGACATGCAGGTGGTTTGTGTGACAGATCAAGATGCAGAGGACAGGAAGAAATGGAAATAGATGATCCACTGTGGTGACCCCTAATGGGAACAAATGAAAGAAGAAGATGAATAGATAGAGAGATAGGGAGATAGATAGATAGATAGATAGATAGATAGATAGATAGATAGATAGATAGATAGATAGCAATATAGAGATATAGATATATGCAAAATACAGTCAAAATGTCAAATGTTAAAAGGATCAGCACAGAAAATGTTGAACCCTGAAATAAAATAACAGAAACATTTTTTTTTCCAGACAGCAAGGAGGCCGCCCGCCACCCCCTCCACCTCCTTGAATTTATATATACCAAATCTGAAATCCACAGCTAAAAATGCTGGTAACATGTTCCCAATATCCAACATCACAGTAGGAGTTGAAATACATTGCTGTGAACATCATACTTATTATAATCAGACATCTTAAATGTATGCATGTGCAAAAACAAGTTGAAATAATGTACTGTGGTCACTATTACTATTTCTTACTATTTTGATAACTATCTGAGGTATACACAGTTAAGAAGGTGGCTGTGACAAACTGAAAGGCTGCCAGCCCAGCTAGATAGAATTTTGTAGATAATTCTATGTCATTGTAAATATTAATATAATCCACAGGCTGTTTTACAAATGTAAGAAAACTAAATGTAAGAAAAACTGTGTTATATGTTCTGAACTTCAAAAATGTAACCACAGTGCACTCTGTTGGAAGAAAGCTGATAAAGTAAAGCATTTTATGACTGATCTCAAAGCTCGAAGACAGGATGTCTGGACAAAGGAATTTCTTCTATTGTTTTGAGACCAGACTTACTTGCAAGGTTTTACATGTATAATCTCTTTTATTTCTGTCACTTCCTGGCCAGGTGCAACCTTACTAAGAAAACTAAGAAATGTAAATTTAAAGTTTCTGGTAGCCTGGGAACCAGAGAAGTGTCAAGAATGATGTAATCTAAAATGAGTCAGCAGTGATGTATTATCAATTTGAGAGATATCAGAGAGAAAGAGGTAGCATGTTGCATTTATCTTCAGAACTGACATCAGCAGTTGCTTGCTCTGTATGTAAGTAGGATCCTAGACTTTAGTATTTCTCTTAGAAATAGACAGACAATAGTAAGATTAGACTAGCTGTTTTCTATATTTATGTCAGACTATCATACAGTATTGTTTTAAAGTTCCTGTGTCTGAAATCTTGACTAGCACTGTGTTGAATTGAGGATATTTGTCTTGTGTTTTTATTATTTATTATTAAATATTTAAACCTTTCAACTGTGGCTGTTTTGTGCAGAGATAATCTAAGCTCTAGAGTACTTGCATGTATTTAGTGATACTGTACTAAGCCACTCCAATAGCCTTAAAAGTTCTGGTGACACTTACTAATTGGATAACAGTATTATTACACAGTGAAATTGGTCACCCTTTGGGAAGGGCCTTATAGTAGGTGATACGTAGGGGTTCTGGTGGCAATGGATTACTACCTTATAGCCGGGGGAGAAAGGGCATATCTAGCGAACCTGTGCCAGCCATCCCCAGGAGTGTCCGTGTGTTTGTATATGAATCATATTTCAAAGTGTGTGTGTGTATGTCAGCTACTTAGGCAGGGACATGAAGCACTGGTTGGACAGAGGGAGTGCTGGGAAGACTTGTCTTGGTACCCTTGTTAAGGACTCCACTCTATAGCTGTGACAGTGGTGAGTCTTATTGGGGATCTGGAGAGAAAAGGAGAAACCAGCCCCAGACTGACTGTGATCTCTGTGTGCTATTAAGGGAAATTATACTTTACTGTGTGTATACTTGTTATCCTTCCCAATGTGCATGCTCCTCACTGGTGCTAGTGGTGAGGATTGAGGCTCCTTGATTACTGGGCCAGTGCATGGGTGTCGCATATTAATTGTTTGGCAGTGGTGGGATATTCACATCAGATATTAATTGTTTGATTGTGGTGAGTTAGCCACATCACATGCTAATTGGCTTGTAGTGGTGTGTATAGTGAATTCCTGTAGCTTATGTACAGTGATCACTGAAGGTGTTTTTGTACTTTAAATCAGCTATACAGTGAATATTCAGAGTTCAGATCACAATTGTTTTATTTCTTTTGTTACCTTAGTTCATCAGAGAGAGCAGGCAAGCATGTTAGCAAAAGAATATGGCAAGCTGACAAGAAGCCAATTGGCTGAGATGTGCCAGGTTAAGGGACTGGTGCATGGAAACCTGACTAAGACAGACATGATTGCAGCTTTGGTCACAGCTGCATCAGAAAACAGCAATCAGGAGGACAATCAGACTGGCTGTGGAGATGTACAACACTCAGAGAATGGACAGCTCAACCTTTCTACAGAGGACTTAAAAATCCATCTGTAGCTAAACAGACTTGAGTTGGAGGCCAGGCATTTGGAAATGGAAGATGTGGAGAAGGAGAGACAGAGGCAGCACAAAAAGGAGATGCAGAATGTTCAACAGAATCATGGAGGTAATGGGGAAGGGAGTAGCTGGACCCTAGAAGCACAAAAGGTCAGTAAATTTCTTCTGCAGTTTACAGAGGGGGATAATTTTGATAGTTTCATTCATATGTTTGAGAGGGTATGTAAACAGTATTATGTTGACTAAAGGCTCTGGGTACGGTTCCTGACCCCCTTACTCCATGGTAAAGCTGTAAATGCACTTTCCAAATGATCTGATCATGATTTTTTGATTATACAGCTGTTCAGAATTGTTTGCTAGAACTTTTTAAGCCAGCACCTGAAGCTTATAGGAAAAAGTTTTGTGAGCATAGATGCAAGGCAGATGAAAGTGTGTGTGTGAATATGTTGCTGAACTGAGCACTTATTATCATAGGTGGGTGAGTGGATGTCAGGTCACCACTTCTGAAGGGCTGGCAGACCTTTTGGTGAGGGAACAAGCCCTTAGCACTTTGCCTGAGGACATGAGGATCTGTTTAGCTGATACACAATGTGCTACTTCAGATGAATTGGGGAGGAAGGGAGACCTATACCTAGCAAGCAAGGCATCCCTGCACAGAAAAGGGACCCCCAGCACTTCTCATGGGTCTAAAGGAACCCATGGTGGGCATCCCAGACTGCTCCAACAGAATCTGCCAGTAGCAGCAGAAGCCACTAGTCCAGGTACACGTCCAGGACCTAGGGTTAAATGTTTTGAATGCAGCCAGTGGGGTCATGTGGCATATAGATGTCCACAGAGACAAGGTGGGGAATAAAAGTTGAGGGAGTGAGTAAGTGCAGAAGACAAAATGCCAATAGTAGGTTGTCTTGAGACTATGGGGTGCCAAATTACCATCCTGCAGATGTCCTGATAGGGAAGGAATTTGATGAGGCAGTACCATGTGTTAATGCAGTTACACACAGTCAGGCTTCGTGACAAGCATGTGGGTCTGCTAGCCTGGGGAGACCCATACAGATCTCATACTTGCAGACAGGACTGGTGAGGTGGTTACTTCAGGGACTGAGCTGCCCTGTAGCAGTGAGCTACAAGGTGAGCCACAGCTGCTTATGGGTACTGATGTTCCCTTGGACAGAGAGATTGCAAAGGTAAAGGTGAGTAGTAGTACCCAGGCTGAAAGTGAGGCACCGCTGTCAGAGGATACCAGACTTCCTGTGGAAGGGAAGCTGAGAAGGGTTACAAAGAAAGAGTTGAGACAAGCTCAGCTCTTAGACCTGACATTACAAGGCCTGAGGCAGTTAGTTAGTATGGAACTTGATTCTCAAGGGAATGGGGAATCTGTATACTGGGACAAAGGGTTACTATATAGAGAGTGGACCCCTGAGGGAGGGCTAGAAGGTGAGAGAATGCAACAGTTGGTAGTGCCTAGAGCCTACCATCTGGCACTTCTAGCCATAGCCCATGATATTCCCTTTGCAGGTCATATGGGCACAAAATGTACAAATAAATGTATTATGTATAACTTCTATTGGCCTAGGATTTCCAGAAAAGTAACAGGGTTCTGTAGGACCTGTGAGCAGTGCCAAAAGGTAGGCAAGGCAGGAGACAAGGTGAAAGCTCCATTGATGCCTTTGCCTATGATTAAGGAGCCATTTGAGATGGTAGCTATGGATATTGTGGGGCCTCTGAGTACCCCAAGGTTCACAGGGAAAAAGTATATCATAGTGGTAGTACATTATGCTACAAGATAACCTGATGCAGTGGCTTTGTCCTCCATTGAGGCAGAAGAGGTGGAAAATGCTTTGTTAGAGGTTTTCAGCAGGGTAGGTTTCCCAAAAGAAATACTGACTGACAGAAGTGCCAGTTTTATGTCAGACCTGCTGGCTTGTATGTGGAAGTACTGTGGGGTGAAACACCTAAAGACCACCCCAGACTATTGGTCTTGTTGAGAGGTTAAACTCTACAATCAAGTCCATGCTAAGGGCATTTGCAGACCAGTTTGAGAGGGATCGGGACAAATATTTGCCCCATCTGTTGTTTGCTTACAGAGATATTCTCAAGGAATCCACAGGTTTTTCACCCTTTCAGTTGCTGTATGGGCATAGGGTGAGAGGACCTCTAGATTTAATTTGAGATGAGTGGAAAGGTGAGTGTGAATCTCAGAAGGAGTTTGTTGTGGCATATGTCCTAAACCTCATGACAAGGCTCCGAGAACTCATGGGCTTGGCCCAGGAAACCCTTGAGAAGCGCAACAACAGAAAAAGGTATGGTATGACAGGAATGCTTGAGCTAGAGAGTATGCTGAAGGGAAGCAGGTAATGGTTCTCATTCCTGTCAGACACAACAAGCAGCAAGCAGCTTGGGAGGCACCCTACAAGGTGGTAATAAAGATAAGTGATGTTAACTACATGGTAGAACTGCTAGGCAGGAGGCAGGGGCACAAATTGTACCATGTTAACATGATGAAATCTTACCATGATATTGAGGCCCTTGTGCTGAGTATTTGCAGTGAATTACAGGAGGAGTGTGAGGGAGATCTGGTGACTGATCTCCTCCATGAGGCTCTGACTGATACCTCAGTGGAAGGGGTAGCAATATCCCACCAGCTTTCTTCTACCCAGGTTTGATAAATCCAAACAGTGTTACAGGAGTTTGGGGACATGTTCACTAGGAAACCAGGGTGTACCCATCTGGGGCAGCACCAGGTGGATAAAGGACCCCAAAGGCCTATTAGGCAGGCCCCTTATAGGGTGCTGGAGAGAGTCAAACAGACTCTGAGGGAGGAGATACAGGAAATGTTGGAACTAGGGGTAATTCTAGAGTCCAGCAGTCTCTGGGCCTTCCCAATGGTGCTGGTACCAAAGAAGGATGGCAGCACCATGTCCTGTGTAGACTACAGGAAATTAAATAGTCACACAGAGGCATATTCTTACCCCATGCCTAGAACAGATGAGGCCCTAGAGCAGCTGGGTGGGGCATGGGGCCAAGTAACTTACAACCATTGATCTTACCAAGGGTTACTGGCAGGTACCCTTGACTCCCAGTGGTAGAGAGGCCAGCCTTTGTGGCTCCTTTTGGCTTGTATGAGTTCACAGAGATGCCCTTTGGGATGAAAAATACCCCAACAACTTTCAGGGGCTGGTAGATCATATCCTAGCCAGAGCTGAAGGGGGTTGCCCTTGTTTACCTACATGACATTGCCATCTACAATCATTCCTGGCAAGAGCACCTTCAACATGTCAGGGAGGTGCTGGGTAGACTACAGATGGCAGGGTTGACCATTAAGCCGAGCAAATTTCAGGTGGGAAGGGACAGCAGGGTACTACAGAAAGTTTGTCCCCAGTTATAGTACCATAGCTGCTCCCCTCACAGACCTGACAATGAAAAACAGGGCAGATAAGGTAATGTGGACCACAACATGTGAGAAGGCATTCCAGGAGCTTAAAGAAGCTTTGGGAGGGCCCTCTGTATTAGCCAGTCCAGAGTACAGCAAAAGATTTGTTGTGCAGGTGGATGCTTTGAACCATGGGGTGGAGGCTGTACTTAGCCAGATTTTTTCAGAGGAAGAAGAGCACCCAGTGGTTTATCTCAGTCATATGCTCCAACCCAGGGAGGAATGGTATGCAGCTGTAGAAAAGGAATGTCTAGCCATAGTGAGGGCACTGCAGAAATGTCAGCCTTATCTGTATGGAAGGAAATTCACTATAGTTACAGATCACAATCCCCTAACATGGTTACACCGAGCCAGCCAGAAAAATACCAAGTTGATAAGAAGGAGCCTAGGGTTGCAAGCATATGATATACCAGTGCAGTACTGCAGTGGGATTAGTAATGCCAATGCAGATGGGGTCTCAAGACAGGTAATGGGGTAAGGTATCCTCAGATAGGCCTAACCCTCTTAAACAGCATTTCTCAAGGGTTACTTGAAAAACTAGCTTGAGTTCTCGGGGGGGGGGGTGAAAAACTGAAAGGCTGCCAGCCCAGCTAGATAGAATTTTGTAGATAATTCTGTCATTGTAAAAATTAATATAATCCACAGGCTGTTTTACATATGTAAGAAAACTAAATGTAAGAAAAACTGTGTTATATGTTCTGAACTTCAAAAATGTAACCACAGTGCACCCTGCTGGAGGAAGGCTGATAAAGTAAAACATTTTATGACTAATCTCAAAGCTCGGAGACAGGATGTCTGGACAAAGGAATTCCTTTTACTGTTTTGAGACCAGAGTTAATTGCAAGGTTTTACATGTATAATGTCTTTTATTGCTGTGGCTTCCTGGCCAGGTGCAAGCTTACTAAGAAAACTAATGTAAATTTAGAGTTTCTGGTAGCCTGGGAACCAGAGAAGTTTCAAGAATGATGTAATCTAAAATGAGTCAGCAGTGATATATTATTAATTTAAGAGATCTCAGAGAGAAAGAGATAGCATTTTGCATTTGTCTTGAAAACTGACAGCATCACCAGCACTTGCTTGTTCTGTATGCAAGTAGGATGTTAGACTTTAGTATTTCTCTTAGAAATAGATAGAAAATAGTAAGATTAGAGTAGCTGTTTTCTTTATTTATGTCAGACTATCCTACAGTATTGTTTTAAAGTTCCTGTGTCTGAACTCTTGACTAGCACTGTATTGAATTGAGATTGTTTCTCTTGTGTTTTTATTATTTATTATTAAATATTTTAAACCTTTCAACTGTGGTTGTTTTGTGTAGAGATAATCTAAGCTCTAGAGTACTTGCATGTATTTAGTGATACTGTACTAAGCCACTCCAATAGCCTTAAAAGTTCTGGTCGCACTTACTAATTGGATAACAGTATTACTACAGAGTGAAATTGGTCACCCCTTGGGAAGGGCCTTATAGTAGCTGATAAGTAGGGGTTCTGGTGGCAGTGGATTACTACCTTATAGCCTGGGCAGAAGGGGCATATCTAGTGATGTGTGTGTGTGTGTGTGTGTGTGTGTGTGTGTGTGTGTGTGTGTGTGTGTGCACGTGTGTGTGTGTGTGTGTGTGTGTGTGTGTGTGTGTGTGTGTGTGTGTGTGTGTGTGTGTGTGTGTGTATGTGTGTGTGTGTGTGTGTGTGTGTGTGTGTGTGTGTGTGTGTGTGTGTGTGAGAGCTACTTGGGCGGGGACACAAAACACTGGTTGGACAGAGGTAGTGCTGGGAGGACTTGGCTTGGTACCCTGGCTAAGGACGCCACTCTATAGCTGTGCCAATGGGGAGTCTTACTGGGGATCTGGAGAGAAGGGGAGAAACCAGCCCCAGACTGACTGTGATCTCTGTGTGCTCTTAAGGGAAATTGTACTTTACTGTGTGTACTTGCTATCCTTCCCAATTTGTATGCCCCTCACTGGTGCTAGTGGTAAGGATCGAGGCTCCTTGATTACTGGGCCAGTGTATGGGTGTCACAGTGGCTATAACTGTTTTGTACCTAGACAGTCTATGGATGATAATGACTGAGCCTTACTATTGTTTGATCACAGTTAAACATTCAATAATCTGGTTTCATATGGCCATTATACTTTTGTATGATATAAGCTGAAATATTTTGCTGTGACAATTATAATTTTTATCACAATCAGGCATCTGAAGTGTGCATGGTGTTTAAAGTTGCTATAATTGGTAGATTCTGGAAGAAAATATTGTGCTCCTATTATCATTTGATTACAGTTAAGCATTCATAATCTAGCTTACAATGGTTACTGAGTGTGTGAAACAAGTTAAGGTATGTTATACTGGGTATTATGATTATTTTTATTAAAGTCAGACATCTGAAGTGTTTACTGTTGATGAAACCGGCTGCAATTATTTTCCCTTTCAGGGTTTAAGGTTTGTTTCTAAGTAGTATCTAACAATCATACTGGAAATAGAAGGAGGAATTATATGTTATTCAACATGAAAATTTTATACCAATTACATGTCCAGATGTTTGACAGCATATATCTTCTTTTCACCTGCTTTTGATGTATGCATTTTGAAATTTGTGTTTTACCACATAGAAAGCAGAGACTGCTACTCATAGATCATTTACCTTTCTATATTGCTGTATCTTGATAAGTTCCAGTTCAGAATGCATATGCCCCAGCATCCTGCATATAATCTATAGCAAAGTATTTCTCATAGCTAGTAAGTTTCAACAAAAATCCGGAGAAGAGCATAGCTCTTCCTGAATTGGGATGCAAAATTACCAGGTAACTTTTCAAACTAGAACACCATAGTTCCATCTGAATTAGGAGGTCAAATTATTGGATTACTATTTACATTTTGTAATCAAATGTATGCATACTTGTAACGGGAATAAGGGAAATTTGATGACCCAGGAAGCAATAATGAATCACTTTGTTTTATTTATTATTTTGTGAAATTTTAATGTTATGAACAGATGAATGTTTTTATTGACAGTAAAGGAATAAGTCTAGTTTGCAAAGTATGATCTGATCTGGAACTGATATGTGTTTGGATTAGGTTTATCAGTTTAGAAGTAGCCCAGGTTGGAGGGTTATTTTCTAAAATATATGGCTAAGGGAAGGTATAGACCAGTCAGATGTCAGTATTTCTGATACATTCACACTCACCATGCCCCCTCTGTTAGCAAAAAAGACTGAACAAGTTGTTTACTAGTACTTGGGGACTTGCTGTCTACAGTGCTTCCAGAACTGTCTTAACTGAACAAGGGGGACAGTTTCCCACTGATATCATAGCCGGCCTTAGGCATAGGCCAACTAGGCGGCCACCTAGGGCGCCGCTGTAGCAGGGGTGCTTTTCCATTATTTATTTGGTGTAGGTAGACCAGGATAGGGGCACCTGTGTGGTGTGGGGGGGGGGCGCCATGGAGCCCTTTTGCCTAGGGCTTCATCTGACCTAAGCCGCTGCTGACTGATATCATTCTATACTTTCAACTTAGAAAAGCATATTGCAGGAATCTGTGTATTCCCAGTGGAACATGAATTTGAAAAGAGTAACATTACATCCAGAGGTTAAACTCATCAAATTTTAGCACACAGACCATGCCTCACTTGCTCTGTTTCTGTGATATCTTTCAATATTATTTAATACAATACCCACAAAAGCTACACTTATGTTTGTCTGCTACTATTTCTAAGGCTACCTATACCATCATTAGAAGAGTTTATCCTCAACTATTATACATACTGATGGAGGTTGATTATCTTTATTTATTTATATGTATTTATTTATTGACATTTGTTAACTGGGTTTGTCCAACTGGGCTTGTGGCCCATTTTCAGTGGAGATCTTCTTAAAGAAAAAAATAATTCATGATATGATTACATAGTAAAATGATCACATCCCATATGATATGTCAGGCTCACTGATCCATTATTCTTTCATTTGTTCATTCATTCAGTCATGCATTCATTCTCTGATTTCTTGCTTTATTTATCCAATTCCTGGTCATAAAGAAGCCACACTCTATCCAGGCTCTAAGTAGGCACAGAGGGCAGAAACTAATCAAACCATTATAGCTTGCCAGATTATCATAGGGTGTACAGACACACACACACACACACACACACACACACACACACACACACACACACACACACACACACACACACACTATACAGATAATGAACATCTATGGATTAATGGGATGAATGCCACTTCACAATATACAAGTGAAAACATATGTGAACATGAGGGGATATGTAGACTTAACACAGAAAGCACCATAGCTGACAATAAAATATTGGGGCTGTGAAGTATCAACTCAAAAAACTGTACTATTGTGCTACCCTGGGTTATTGATACTGCTTATAAATTGAAGTGAGCTGTGGTACAGTGGATTACATCTGCTATTTGTTTTCCTAGAATCCTTTCACTGCTACATGTGGGTCTGTATACCATTTGTCCGTACAATCAGCTGTTCAGGTAATTAAACAGTATCAGATTACTACTCCAGTTGGATACTTGGCAAACAATAAAGATAAGCACTGCAGACCATCTATTAGCTATGGGCATTTCATGTGTTTGCATAGTCTTTAAATGGAATCATGGTGGCGACAGCAACTTTACCTTTATAGCATAGAACAGCAGACTGCATACCACAATTCTGGAGAAGCAGAATTCTAATTAGTTAGCACATCCACTTTTATAAATTGTGTAATAATATTCTGAACAAAAGGGGGCAGCCATTGGGTTAATTGGTTGATAATAATACTGCTGTCATGTAGAACGCCACACGGTTTACTTATGCTGGCATCATTTGATTCATGCCTTGCTGTTCTGTTTCTTCTTTCTATCTCTTACATATATAGCTTAAGTATTTAGAAGTGCACTATTATTTAGGTTAACTGCCAGCTTCTGAAATAAGCCAAACATTTGGCTCTTTAATAATTTTGATGATGTCCTTTTTAGTAATGCAACATTTATTGTGAAAAAGTGAGTCCCAGGCCAGGAATTACTGTTGTTTTTTTTTTTTTTTTTGGTTTGTTTCTTTCTTTAATTGTTTAACAGTGATGGACATCAAGGAAAGCCTAGTAAAAATTGAAAAATTCAAGAATGGAAATCCTCTGAAAAAAATTGTAGTCCAAGAGCATCTTAAGGCTGGCATTATATTGTTCAGCATGGCTGAAATAGTCTGTACACAAACTCTTAAAAACATTAAAACAGCTTTGCATTTATTTATTTTGTTCTGCTGTAAAAGTCTGTCCACCATGGTGACTTTATGCGGCTAGAACTTGTACAGTTGCAAAGGGTAAAACGGAGCAACTGTTCCTTGTAACCATTTCTTTGTGCAGTAGGGGTATTTCTATTTCTCTTCTACTATTTTCACCACAGCAGCTCACACTCACAAATATGTAAGTATTGCAATGCTCATTATCATATACACTTTCACAGTGTAACAATTTGACAGTCATTTGTACCCTTTCAAAGCAATAAAGACAACAGCTGCAAACAAACGCAGGCAGTATCCGAGGGCTTTCTGCAGCAGCACAACACCTTTCCTGGAAAAGTTGAACTCTATTGTCCTTCACTCCTTCATTCCTTGGCTGGTTTTCTGGCACACAGCCTACTTACTAAACTCACACTGATAGCAGAATAGATAGACATCCTCTGGTTAATAGCTCTGTAGTTATTTACATTTTCCTCTTAGTTGTCTTACTAATTTCTGAAGAAGGTTCATCATCCAGCTAAATGAATGTTGTTCAAGTTTTGTCAGTGATCATATTTTTTTGTTTTACTACATTAACAGATATTAAATACTCAAAGTATAGATATCATTTTTTTACATCAGAAAAGAAACAGACATTTTGACAGGAGATAAGGACACAAAAGCTATGTATGTACTGTAACGACAAATCTGTGCTTGTAGATCCATCATCATCACCTGTAGGATTATGACTGTCAGGTACTAAGTCAGCCTATTTGTGAGAGCTTTTGCAGGCTATCAAATTCTGCCCCTCTTACCCATGATCCCCTGGTCCCAAGGACTAAATCTCAAGGTTTTGGAGGCCCACAAAAGGTGGGAGCCTGACTAAGAAGCCATTTAAATATACAACTAATTGGAAATATTTGACAGATCCAGGGTTGGAGATGGCAAGTGATAATGGTGATAATGGTAGACTGTCAGTTGTAGTACCATGTCCCAGACTATCCGTTTGAATGGATCCTCATGAAAGAAAACAACTTTAAGCGTAAAGGATAAATTTGTTTTCATGGACTCTATTTTTATTGAATGCAAAATATGGAAGATATACATAAAAGTCTTGAAGTTCTGAAATCTTTCTAGGAAAAAGACACAACTGTAAGTAGGTATTTCAAGAAACAAATCTTGAGTTTGGCAGGAACAGCTGGCTGAAATGGAGATGGGGGGCTTGCATTAACTGTTTTAGTGCAAAATAATGGTCAGGTGCAGACACAGGATCCTTAACTGGTGTAAATAGAAGATACCTTTGGGGAAAGTTTACAAATGTTTAGTGATTCCAGAGATAAAGTGCTGGATCCTTGGTCAAAATTCAAACAGCTGAGAGCTGAATGTTGGTGTAAGATAGAAGAAGCCAGAGTCACAATTATGAGACAAGTATTCCAATATAGGAGAAACCAGGGCTGTAAATGCATGTAAGCCTTGGGCCATAGCCCAGATGGAAAAATGAATATAATTACTTTTATATGTTTTCTTGTATTTGATCTCTGAGCAGAAGTAAGAATTGATCCACCCTGTCTAGATACAAGGAACCATCATTGGTATTGCAGAAACTATATGGTTAAATGATGGGGTTGGGGATATAGATGGGGACTTTCAGGAAAACTGAGTCAGATATATCCTGGCTGGCCACATGCAAAAGATCCTCTTCAGAAGGTGATGCAACGTTCAATGAGGCTAAAATACAGCTACCAGAATTATTTAGGCCTTGTATTTCCAGAAATTACAAAATAAGGATAAGACGGGGTAGTATAAAGTAGACCCAGGAATCACTTCCATATGAAAGCATCTCTATGATATCCTTCTGATGAGGTATTAACAGAAAAGGAGTTATTGCATTTGGGAAATGTTGATCCCTGGGATGATTTTGTAATTTCTGGAAAAAGCCAAAAATACAAGGCCTAAATCATTCTGGTAGCTGTATTTCAATGACTGCAAACTAGGAGCCATAATCGAAACTCCTAACGAAGTGGACATCCTACAAAAGGTCCTCACTGAGACAGATGCCTGGTGTCAAAGCCATGGCCTCAAGCTCAATGCCAAAAGGTGCATTGTCATCCCCTTTGGTATAAACTCTGTACCCATGAACTACAACATAGGCGGTAGTATACTTAACAATGAAAGTGTGATAAGAGACCTTGGGACACAGGTGAACAGTAGTCTCTCTTTTGATAATCACATTGCCACAGTAGTCAGGAAATCCTTCTACGTGGCACACCTCATCACAAAAGGTTTCTCATCCAGAAAAAAAGAGGTCATTGTTCCCCTCCACTCATCACTCATTAGACCCATTGTAGAGTACAGCGCCCCTTTTGGTATGTACCTCACAAGACATCGCAGACCGTCTCAAAAAAACTCCAGCTTTGCTCCGTCACATATCGCCTACTCAGAGGTGATCTCTGCCTAACATACAAAGCTATGTCAAACCCAGAGCTGTTGGACATGCTTCACTTAACAAAATCCCAATCCCTCCAAGCTAAATGCTCTAGGGACCTAAACCTTGTCACCACAATAAACAGAACATGCCAGAGGGATAGATTCCTGTCCCAGACACTTCCCATACTCTGGAATAAACTACTTATCTATATCAAACAAAGCTCCTCATTAGCACTCTTCAAGAAAAATCTTGATGACTGGATGTGAAATAGGAAATTCACCCCGAGGATCACTTCTGTGGCTCTGCTCGACAGTGGCACAGGAAAATAATTTTCTGGGGTGGCAAAAGCCAGGGTACCTTTTTGGCTGGGTTTGTATAGGCCCTAGGGCCGATAGCCTAGAACCTACCTATGAACCTATGAACAAACAGATCATAGCAAGGTCTCCCCAGTGCTGGAACTGTGTTCTGGCTGGTAGTCTGGCCTCTTGTGTAATATCAGCATGTAATGGCTGAGCTTGTCTGCTGAAGAACTGGATTGTCCTGAGATATGAATGGCTACAATCAAGTGGCTGTTTGCAAAGGTTGACTCCCAAATTCTCATGGCCTAACTACCAAGTATGTAGAAATAGGTGCAGCATTGCTTTGTTCAAATTCTGTACTAGTGCCCTGCTGTTGGAGAGGATGGCAGTATTATCTGGGGAGGAAGATTAGAAAAACCTGAGGCCAGATGTATTGACTTCATTTCAAGAACACTGATGTACTGGGCAGCCTCTGCTGTGTCCAAGATCCTTGCTCATCTGGTGCTGACAATTATCCTTACCACACCCTAATGCAGCAGCATGTGTGGTATCCATCAGAGCTCAAAGAGAGGGACTTAGAAGGATCTGCCAGAGACAGTTTGGCATCTTGAATCCACCACATGCAATAACCCTTGCAGAGTCTGGATATCTTGATGGAGAAGTTTATGGGATCTGATAACTAATTCAGTTGTATTCTGAGTGCCCAGCATAATACTCTCATGTGAAACTGGGCACTGTTGACCATGTAAATGCGTATTACCATAAGACCCGAAGCTCTGAGACACAGTGCTGTTATCACCTGTTGCTTTTGGAGCATTTATATGACCATTGCCTGTTTCAATTGAATTCTGTCCTGTGGAAGAAACAATTGGCAAGTCAGAGTGTCCATCTTGAATCTGATGAATGTGATGGACCGTGTAGGCATTATATGGAACATTATAACATTCACCATTATAAAGACAGTAGCAGATGTAAGAGAT
The DNA here is from genome assembly GCF_019279795.1 of Protopterus annectens. NCBI lineage: Eukaryota > Metazoa > Chordata > Ceratodontiformes > Protopteridae > Protopterus > Protopterus annectens. The sequence continues at coordinate 1,744,424,634 of NC_056731.1, forward strand.
AATTGCTGGGGGCTTTGAGAATTTCTATAATGGAGACCACCGATAACTAGCCATCCTGGTATGAAAAGACCATGGTCCCTAGAGTCTGATAAGTACTGCAATCACTGAAATGCACCCACAGAACACCCGCATGTGCATTTCAGTGCACTTGCAGAACACGATGTAGGCTGAAGTGAGAGAAAAATGGAAGGAACCAACACTGATAATTGCCTGTTCCTATGTGGAATTAGATAAACGTTCTCAAGTCTTTATTATTCTGATGTGCAGCTAGGTGTTTTAGATATACATAATGCATATCTAATTTCCATCCTGAAGACTCAGTTGAATGGCTAGAATGGCTTGGGCAATGACAATTTCAGAAGGTTCTTTTGGCACAAATAGATGTAGGCTGCTCAGATCAAGAATAGGCTTGAAGTTCTCTGTCTTCTTGGGAACTGAAAAGAACCAGAAGTAAAAGCCAAGCCTGTACTTGTCTAGTGGGACTTGTTGGCCTGTTGGAATGTTGCTTTTTAATTTTTTTAGCAGCCTTAAAGCCTCATTTCTTGTCACAGCATTCTGAGAGGATAAGACGTCTGGAAGGGGGAGGCACTGCAGTCTGGGAGGGGGATATAGAGGTAACTAAACAATCTCTAGACATAACAGTCCTCACCCACTTTATGTATTTCTAATTGCCAGTCATGTTGACAAGTGGTTGGACAGGTGATCCCTAACTGCCTTCAAAGGGGGAGAGTAAGGCCAATCCTCATGGAACAGATGCTGGACCTACCCTTGGGGACCTTGGTATCCCTCACCATTCAGGTGAGTTTGCTTACCTTTCGGTAGGTGGCCATTTTGAATGTTATTGTGAACCCTCTGGCTTTTTTCAAAATTGTCTTGCTGGTTTATGTTGCACCTAAACCACAGAATGAGCCATTCTGTATTGCATTCTAAAAAATGAGTATGGTGAAAGCTGAAATTATACACAAACAGTGTAGGGATCTTTCAATTCTCTGCCCCTTTCTCCAACTTGGCTTTCACTATCTGTCTAAAACCATGTTCCACTAAGGGTGGCATTCATGAAACTGGCTTTTGCATCCTTAATAAAATGAGTAAGTTACAATCAAGGCTGGCTTCTCATCGCTATGCGGGTGCTCAATGCCCTAGCTGGACCATCTACTGCATTGTGGTCACGAGCTTTCTGATCATTAGGGGTATGGAGGATCCTATCCTGTCTCTTGCTACAAAGGCCTTGATGTTAGCTTTCTTCCATGTAGACCATGTCCCCAAGCAACCAATCCCTCAAGTGGAAAGACCTACCCAAGTAGAATACCTACCATACAGAAATGATGGATGCTAAAACAGACATTGCTGTATATACATACCTCTCAACCTCTTAGAGCAAGAAATCTGGACAAATACTGTAAATAAAAGAGTTACAAAGGCCCCAAAATAGGAACACTTTTTAAATATTGCTCTTACAAACTTAGAAAGCTGACAGAATAACAGGTTTTGCATTAGCATGGATTTTCTGAAGGGTATGAAATCTGAAACTCAAATGTCTGTCATTATTTTCTAACTTCAGTCTTTAATGATTTACCATAAATTTCTCAGAAAACCACAATTTTATAAAAAATGGACCAAAATATGAGGCAAAAATCTGGACATTCTCGAAAAATCTGTATAGTTGAGAGGTGTGTGTATATATACAAGTGCACAAGTAGGCCGCATATATACAATACAAGTATCATATCTACAGTACACAGAAATGTGTGGCATGAAAGTCCCTGTTATAAATACATTGCAACTCTTATGCACAAGTTTAGAGAGCCATGTTGTCAACACATGCATGGCTGAAACAAAATAATAAGAGGACAGGGTGCAGAGTCAGCTGCTGAGCATAGAAAAGAAGGAAGGCAGCTGCAGTAAGAAATATACTGGTGTGACACTAGCAGTCACACCTGTGGCAGACGTCAAGAATCAGCACATCTCAGGGGTGGATTCTGAATGTATCTGGTATTCGTACTAGAAGAATGACATGTTTCATTCATAAAATGAAGCCTCGGCCCACATTAAGGAAATAATCTCTGGCAAATAAAAACATTGGCTGCCCAGTAGGGCATTTGCAGAAGGATGGAAACAGTACAAGAAGCAACAGACTGTTTGGAGGACTGGAGACACCAGAGGAAAGAAGAACCTGCATTGGACAGAGGAAGAGGAAACTGCAGGAGGAAAGTGAGAACAAACTGCAACTCCATAAAAGAAGGCTCCAATTTGCCATGCGTTATTGAGAAAAATATGGAAGTTGGTGATTCTCAGAGGATGCTGTTTACTAAGCAGAGTTTCCATCACGCACATCACAACAATAGGGAGGAACATTTACTGAAGAAGTGAGTGGAAGCTGACAGCTTGAACTCCGCAGATGGTGACAGCCCTCCTGTCACATCACACCTACAGTAGAGTCAAGTTACGATATGCAATGACTCATCATCTATCCACTTGAAGGTTTGCTTAGTGGAGAGTGATCTCAAATCAGCCTGGAAATGAAATAAGATTGTCACCTTTTAAAATGCCCAAAGTGAGACATTTTAAGGAAAGATAAGATTTTGTGAGATAAATCATACCCATAGCCAGTGTAAAGGAATAGACTTCACTTTTTTGTCAAAATAAAAAGTCTTCTTGTACATTTTTTTTCTCTGTTGCTTCATATAGTATTAAGGTATTCCAGAAGCAAAATAATTGTTATGTAGCTATTTCAGGAAACCTAGGAAAGACTTTTTGTCTAAATTCTCTGGACATTTGCCATTTTTCCTGCTTTCTTCACAGTTCACAGTTGCCCAAACAGAAACTGTCCTGCATATACCTCTCAGCTGTACAGATTTTCACAGGAGGTCCAGATTTTTACCTCATATTTATGGCCTGTTTTGGGCAGCCACGGTGGTGCAGCGGTTAGCGTTGCCACTTCACAGCAAGAGATTCTCCGGTTCGATCCTCGGTTGGGGTGCCTTCTGTGCGGAGTCTGCATGTCCTGTGGTCATGTGGGTTTGCTCTGGGTGCTCTGGTTTCCTCACACATCCCAAAGACATGCTGTAAGTGGATTGGATACTCTAAATTGGCCCTAGGCGTGAGTGCATGCATGTGTGTGCTTTCCATGGAAGGTTGGGCGCCAGCCTGGCAACTCGACACAGTAAAACTCCACTGCCAATCATGACTGGACAGGTGATCTGTTGTACTGACCCCTAACAGGGAAAAAAGCTGGAAGAAGATTTTTGGTCTGTTTTTAATAAAAAGTTGGTTTTGTGGTAAATTATTGGCAAGTCATTAAAGATTGAAGATGGCAAATAGTGACAAACATTTGAGTTTCAGGCTTCATACCCTTCAGAAATGTCATGCTACAGCAAAACACATTATTCTATCAACTTTCTAAGTTTGTAAGAGCAATATTTAAAAAATGTCCCTATATTTGGGCCTTTATTCCCCATTATTTATGGCTTTGCACAGATTTCTTGCTCTAAGAGGTTGAGAAGTATGGTCCCACATAAAATGAAATGAGTGGAAATAATCTCTGCAGTGATACTGAAGTGACCCAGGAGAGACACAGCAAGTTGAAGAAGAAGCAGTTGAAAAGTAAGGGACGTAATTCCTCTTCGGTCACTGTTTTTCATATTCGTCTGGTGTTGAACTCATCCTCTTAAAACAATATACACAATACATTAAGATTGCAAACATCTATGCAGCTACTTTTTAGGAAGCTTACCTCACTCAAAATGTAAATTATGGAATCCTCTTCATATTTAAGACTTGATATGTTGTAAATCTATCCTAGCAGCATTGATTTTAGGTCCTGTTATAGATATGGCAGTCTGTTAAAACAGTACGTAGCTACATTTTTTTTTTCCTTTTTTGATAGCACTATGTAGCAGCAAATGTGTAGTAAACTCTGGGAGACAAATCTGTCCCTCCAGCAGGTTCTATTGATGTCGCATACCAGATTTAGGTGTTTAGAGTGAATAACCCATGTGCCATTTGACTTGCGGATGAGTAGCATTTCCAGTAAAGCAGGGTCAGAGATTGCTTTATATGCAAGGTAGAGATCGGTTCTGAGTAGTCTGTATGAAACCGAATAAAGTGACTGATTTCAGCCAGTCAACATAGAATAGCTGCTGAAGACCTTGAATTTTCTTTGTGAGGAATCTTTGCAGTCTCTCCAATTGCTGCAGGTGCTTTGAAATATACATATCAAAAGGGGTGTTGTACTCAATTATTGGCCTAATGAGTGAAGGGAACAGGGAGATGATAACTTCAGTTTTTCTTGAGGAAATGCCCTTACTTATGAGTTGAGACATATAGAATGCCCTTCTTACCACTCTGGAGACATGGTGATCAAAGGCAAGGTTGCGGTCAACCTGAGTGCCCAGGTCTCTCACCACTGAGTGCATAATTAGGGTATTGTTATTGATGTGGCAATTTGCAGGAACATTGCTCTTGCTGAAAGGGATGATAATACATTTATTTGCACTGAGTTTGAGGTCATGACTTTGGCAACAATAGTTTGTTTGCTTAAGACCTTCTTGAAGGATATTGACATTGTTTAGAGATTCTGTAACTGTGCCCAGTTTGCAGTTGTCAGCAAACTTTGTCAGCCACAGTCTCTGGGTTTTAGCTTGTACTTTGGAGAAATAGATTCCAAACAATAGAGGTCCCAGGACTGATGCTTGTGGAACACCATCGGTAGCGGGTCTACTGTTGGAGGTAGATTCTCCTATTTTGACTGTATGGGTTCTATCAGAGAGCTAGTTTGCAGCCCACCTTATGATATAAGGGTTGATGTCTAACTGGGAGAGTTTGTCAATGATGCCAAAATAAGTGACAGTGTCAAACACCTTGGCCAGGTCTAGGTAGGGCATATGCACAAATTTCCCCCATACCTCTCAACAGTACAGATTTTCACAGAATGTACAGATTTTTTTTCTAATTTTTTCTCATATTTTTGGTCTGTTCCACATAAAATTTGTGGTTTTCTGGCATATTACTGGGACGATTTGAGGGCTGAAGTAACTAAATAATGACATACATTTGAGTTTCAGACTTCAAATCATTCAGAAAATATATGTTAAAACAAACCCTGTTACTGTAACAACTTTCAAAGTTTTTAAGAGCAATACTTAAAATCTGTCCCTATTTTTGGGCCTTTATCCCCTCATTTTGTCAGACTTTGTCCAGGTTTTGTTGCACTAAGGGGTTGAGAGCTATGATTTCCCCTCATCCAGAGCCCTTGTGACTGTCTCAAAGACGTCCACCAGGTTTAACATGCATGACCTCCCCTTGAGAAATCCAAACTAAGTTTGAAGATTACCTGTATTTTTGTTGATAAGGTCCATGATGATTCTCTCCATGGCCTTGCAGATAAGGCTACTCAGGCTGATAGGTCCGTAGTTCCCAGGATCAGTAGAAGCCCCACTTTTATGCATGGGGATAATGGTGGCTGTTTTCCATTCAGCTGGGATGAAGCCAGTGCTTAGACTGTGATTGAAATGAGTACCCAATGGTGTTGCTAATTCTTGATTGAGCCCATGTAGGACACAGCCTGGGATGTTATCAGGTCCCATTGATGCTGTATTTTTGGCCTTAGAGAGGGCATTTACGACCTGCTCTTTACAGATACAAGGTAGGGGACAGGTAGTAGGGATGTCATGAAGTACGTGCGGCAGGGTTGGGGTAGTAAAGTTATCATTGAACCTGCTGGTTAGCATATTAGCTATTTCCACTAGCTCAGTGTATGTGTTACCATTAACTAACAGTTCAGCGCAAATCTGAGCCTTACCTTTCAGGTTACAGATGTAAATAAAGAATGCCTTATAGTTGTCATTGGTTAAGGAAGCTAACTTGGATTCATAGTTTGCCTTGGAGGACTTCACAAGATGTCTTATTTGCTTATTTAAGCTGAGGAAGGACTGTCTCCAGTTTAGAGCCCACTCCTTCTTACCCTTGAACAGCAGTTTCTTCCTTTTATTGTAAAGACTGTTAATGGTGGTTGTCCACTAAGCAGGTTTGCTTTTCCTTGAAGAGGTCATTTTGGTTTGAACAGGAACTGCCAAGTCAATGTAGCTATACAGGTGCTTGTATAGGCACTAGTGTAGAGCTCAGCATAGTTACTGGTTATGTCTGAGGGACAGGTGCAATGAAGAGGTTATAATCTGCTTTTGAGAAGGTTTTTAATCTAGTTGCTGCCAGGGCAGGGTCAGGTGTGATAGTTACCTCAAATGAGACTGATTTGTGATTAGATCTTACCAGGGATGAACTCACAGTGGGGGAGCTACAGTGGTCTCTCATATTTCTAAGCACCAGGTCCAGGATGTTGGCAGTCCTGGTGGGGGTGTCAACCAGCTGGCCCATGGCACTGGAGTCGACAAAGCTGAGGAACCTTTGGACAGGTGAGTTTGAGCACAAGTAATTCACCCAATTGATCCTATGGTAGTTAAAGTTGCCCAAAACTATGGTGTTAGGATGTATCTTGATAGACTCAAGTTGATCCAAATAGACAGAGTGGGTGTCCTGATTCATGGAGGGGGGTTCTGTATCTGGCAATGACTTGAATAGGTGTCTTACCAGAAGTTAATTGCACCTGAAGTATCCTAGGGTATCATACTATTTAACCAATCTGGCGGTGTGTTCATCCTTGATGAATATTGATACACCGTCTCCTTTAGTTTTCTTGCCTTCAGTTTGTGGTCTAGATGTGTTGAAGGATGTGTAACCTAGTATGGCTGGGTTGCTCTCCACAGTCTTGAACCAGGTGTCTGTGACTGCACAAATGTCTATGTCCTCCAGGGTGAGGACTGCTTCCAGTAAGTACAGTTTCATGTTAAGACTCCAAATGTCTAGCAACATAACCTTGATGTTGTATTTGACTGGTATTTTTATACCAGGTATTTTGGTCTTGTGACACTGCCTAAAAAGGCACTGTGGGGGTGGCAAGAGTCTTAGCCAGTAGCCGAAATCCCAAAGGTGACAGATGAAGACCATCTCTGGTAAAACATCGAGGTCTGTCAGTCATGTCATCCCAAGCTGACAGACACTAGATCCCCTTAGAATGACACTAAAAACTAAGCATTATTGAAGTCAATCATTTTATTTTTGTATTGAGGCATCATTCTAGGTGAAGGTAAAATGCTGCTGAGACACATAGACTGAGATCTCAGTCATGTCTCTCTTCATATAGTACAGAAAGGTATATCTCAAGTCATTCACATCAACATGGACTATAACAGAGTCATAATCGTAACTGTTGTTGAGACACTTGAATGCATGTGTGATATGGGGGATCCTGACACCTGACAGACAGCTGACCGTGACCTTCTCCTTATCCAACCTGGTGAGAGGGACATCTGTGTGTATCACAATGGAGTCTTCTATGACTAATATGTTAGGTTTAGTGTTTAGCCTTATGGGCTTGACAGGTGAGACACTGCTGCATGAGCTATTGCATGCATTGTGTTCTGCAGAGGAAGTATTATGTGTAGCATGCTTGTGTTTGGGTTTGGGAAGTCTCTGGTGTTTAGGAAAGTTTGTGGCGAGGACCTCTGCACATGTAGGTATGTGTGATGTGGATTTGGGTGGAGTAGGTGATGAGGTGTGCATGCTGACAAACCAATCAGTGTCAGATGTATTGACTGGCATGTGAGAGAGCATTGATTCAAGGTTTTTAATACAGTTAAATTTCTCACATGTTGAGTTTGTGTGGACTAGAAGTAGAGGGTTATATGTGTACATGAGGCAGTTGCTACACTGCCTCAGGATGCCCATGAAGACCAAGGTGGCTAGAGAAACTGTGGGAAATTGCCCGTTCATAGTGCTAGGTGAATTTATATGGTTAGAAACAGGAATATGGTAGGAAAGGGGTCACACGTAGGAATAACAAGTGGACAAGTTGTGTTAATACCTCAGAGGCTAGGGTTAATGCTACACTAATAGGTGGAGCAGGAGCAGAAAAACCCTTGAAGCCTTTATTACACTGGGGTACTTACACAGCTTCATTAGTTCTGTCTCTTTGCCTGGAAATGTGCTAAAGATGAGGAACTACACTGCTGGGATACAGCTGTATCTAAGGGAAAAATATCTGTCTGGTTATGGAGCACAATTGTGAGTCAGTCCATGGTGCTGCACAATGAGCAAACAGGCAAAGACTCACTGAATGGGGGGGGGGTTAAATACCAGAAGGTTAAAACCTAAAACAACTTTAATCAGCACAATCCTCTCACTGAAGTGCAGAAGGGCCCTTTCTAATCCAAGATGGTCTGGAAAATGCGCTCAGAACAAACAGCCACTACAAACAAACAACCAGGCTCAGAAACAGCAATCCTGAGTCTAGACTATGCTGCAGCTACTAGCTACACTATTTTAGGCCAAAAATACTACAGAAAGGTTTACCACAGCAGAAAAAAACAGCAGTGAGACATGAAATAAAAGTTTTTTTTTTTAAAAAGAGCAAGGACACTCTAGAGGATGCTTTTAACTGCAAACAAATCAGTTGTATAAGACACTCCATGGTAGGAAAATCAGAACAAACAAACAGATGTTTAACAAATGGAGAAAATTTCCAGTAAATACCTTTCAAACAGTGAAAATGGCTAAAAAAGCTTTACAAACAGTGAAAAAACCATAACTAAAATAATTTTACAGGCTCAGTAAGGCAAACAATTGCAGTACAACAGTGCAGTTGGTTTATAGTAAGAAAATACAGTAATAAATTGGCAGCAGACAATAATAAAGTGCAATAAATGGTATGAATAAGCAATAAATAGTAAAACTAAGCAAAAAAGCAGGCAACTTTTGTTTTTTAGGAAGCTCAGAAACCTCTAGTCATCTGAAATCGCAGCACAGAGTTGTGGCTGTGCCCCTCCACCGTTCAGCTCAGTATGAACAACAAATAATTTCCTCTTTTAAACTGTAGCTAACTGCTTACTAAAATGTAACAAATCCTTGCTATAGTTTATACCCTGCCTGCTTGAAGCACTACAGAATTCAGGTTTTAGTTAAAAGACAAAAGATTTTTTTTTTTTACTTTTAAACTAGATGTTGCTCCAGTTTAGACCATGCACACAATGCTACAGTGCTCAAGTTTGACTGCAAAAGCAATACCAGTTTTTAAAAGTCAGTATTTATTTTTTTTTTTTTATTTTTCATGTTTACCGGGTTAGTCTGACTGGAAACAAGCTGGCTGTTTTCAGCAGAGGCCAGGGGAGGAAAGCTTCAAATACATAGTAAAAAATTATAAAAAAATAATAAAAATAATAAAAAATTATATAAACATAGCTATTTTGTACAAAGAGCATAGAACATATAAAAGAAGTAAAAATCAGAGTTTTGTAATTGATGCAGCATACAGTGGTTAGAATATTAAGAAATAAGATATTATACAACAAATATAGACTTGCTTGAACATAAATTAAACAGAAGTTTTCATAGACAAACAGGGTCATAAACTAGAAATCAGAACTATAAAGGTGGTCTAAACACCTGGTTCAGAGTACTATGCACTAAGTGAAACTACACAGTACACCTGTGATCTAGGGATGCTAAAAGTCAGGAACAGGTGAAATTAGTCTGGTTCTGTACAGGAACATATCCAAGTTTTGAACAGGAGATCTTTTAGTAGGGATTTGAAAGTATGTTTACTATTTAGACATCTAATGTCAGGGGGTAGAGAGTTCCAGGCCTTAGCAACTGCATAGGAATAAAGAGATTGTCCTGAGCTATGTAAGCAATTGATAACAGTCAGTAGGGTGGTATTGAAATATCTTAGTTGATGTGCAGTATTATGGAAGGTGAGCAGACCAGAGAGGGCAGGTATTTTATTTGGTTGGTATAGCAGTTGATAGGTCAGGAGAAGTTGATTGTATTTTAGTAGGTTAGGGAGTTCTAACCATCCTAGTTATCTTAGGGAGAGGCAATGGTGAGGATGAAACTTAGCAATGGTTGCAAATTTTGAGATTTTATTGTAGCAGGTAGTTTCAGAAGGTCAGATTTGTTTAGGTTAGCTAGAACTGGGGAAGCGTATAGTAAGGTAGAGAGCAGATAGGTACGAGAGATAATGATTTGGGATTTCTGTGTGAGAAAGCGCTTGCAGCGGTAGAGTGAACCTAGTTTTTTATGAACTTTGGCAATTGTTAGTGCTATATGTTTGTTGAATTTTAGGTTTTTGGTCAATAGTTACACCTCATAGCTTGGCTTCGGTTACTGGTGTGATAAGGGTACTGTTGGAGGATGTTATTGAGAATGGCGAGGTAGGGTAAAAGTTTTGGATGGGTGGAAGATCATGAGTTGGGTCTTAGATGGGTTTAGTATGAGTTGGGAGGAATTTAGCCATTTTCTATAGTAGTGAAGGCTTTCTGGGTTCTAACTTGGAGTAATTGTAGAGAGGGGGCTGAGCAAATAAGGGTGGTGTCATCAGCAAACTGTACTATATTAATTTGTTGGGTAGCTGAGGGGAGGCTATTGGTAAAGATGGAAAATAGTAAGGAACCAAGAATGAAGCCTTGCAAATATCCTGTCCCACTGGGAGGAGAGGGCAGAGAGAGTTATGCCATTTAACAGCTTGTTGCCAGAGGGACAGATAATTTTTAAACCACAGTAGAGAGGGGTTATCCAGATTGAGCTCAGAGAGAGTTGATAGTAATTTGCAGTGGGATACCATGTCAAATGCCTTTGACAGGTCTAGGAAGACAACAGATTCTAAGTTACCGAGATTTCTTTGTAGGTTGGCGTGGTCAGTAAAGGATATAACGGCAGAGGTGGTACTATGGTTTGGCTGAAATCCATGTTGGGAATTTGCTAGCAGGTTATATTGAAGAAGATGATTCTGTAGTTGGGTGTCTACACATTTTTCTAAGATTTTTGATAAGATAGTATAGCCATGGGGTGATAATTGCTAAGTTCTGTCGAGGATCCACCTTTGTGTAAGGGGACAATGTAAGAAATTTTCCAGAGAGAGTGGACAGTGTGTTCAGCAATGGATCTATTGATGAGTATGGAAATAGGGTAGGTGATGGTAGAGGTGGCAATCCTGAGGTAATCAGCAGGGAGTTTACCAGCAGTGAGAATTGTGGGTTTCAATATGGCAAGGTGTTTATGAATTAGATCAGTTGGAACTGGTTTAAGAGAGAATTGGGTGTTGGTATTATGATGACAGTTTTGTATTTTGGGGGTATTTGTATTAGTAGTAGTAGTGGGGGAATTGTTGAATAACTTATGGATGGAGGAGGTGAAATAGTCATTAAACTGTGTGGCAATATCATTGTTATCACTCTCAGTGTTAAGGTTTGGGGAGGTGATTTTGCCTGGTTGGAGAATGTGGTTGATTGCAGACCAAAATTTTTGTGGGTTGTTGTAGTGAGTTTTTTGTAGCTGGATATAATAACTTTTTTTTGTCATTACGTATTTGTTTTTTTGTTTTGTTTCTGAGCTCTAGGACGTATTGTCGATTTGTTCTTGTATGGCATTGAAGATCGGGATCAACTGGTCATGCCCTCCCCCAACACTTTGAATCCAGGGCAGTTGCCCATCATTCAGTACCCTAGCTACACTGCTGGTCTCGTAAATACCAGAAGCATGGATCTAAAGCATCATCAGCAAATAAATAAACCGTGATGGAGAGATAAATTTATTACACAGCACCCTTCCAAAAGGGAATAGACTCCCACTGCAAATTAAGCAGTTAATCAGTGTGATATATTATTTTTCTTCAAATGGGATCTGGACTATTTAATGGGTTTTCACAAATTCACCCCTGGCTTAAATGGCCTACTCCTCCTTGAAAAAGAGGCAAGTTCTATTAAGTAAAGTGTATATAGATGCAAGACTAAGTTACATGGTATTTCCTGAGATTCCTATACTTTGTATTCTTTAGTACAACAGGACTGCTTATTGAAGGTCATGGAACTCACACCACACACACACACACACACACACACACACACACACACACACACACACACACACACACACACACACACACACACACACACACACACACACACACACACACACACACACACACACACACACACACACACACACACACACACACACACACACACACACACACACACCATTCCATAACAGCACACATTGTTCAGTGTTGACACTTCCAAAACTAACTTACTAAAGCACAAAAAAAAAAAAAAAAAAAAAAAATCAAACTCCAAACAATCAAAAAAAGGAAAACACTTTCCTTTTCTAATCACTTAAGACAAACCCTAACAGTAACTTCGGGCCAGATTTGTCTGAATAGTGGTGCAATTAGGAAGACGGGGTTTTGTAAGTTAATGTGCATGATTAAGATTAGTTGCGGGGGTGGGATTAGGATTAGCATGCATGAGTTAAGTGGTCACCTGCCTTTCTTACTCGTGCATGTAACCCTAACCCTGTCCATAACCCTACACATTAACGTATGAAAACTTCTTTTCCTAACAGTACTACCACACAATACACTTTAACACTGACTCACACATTAGTTATGCACAACATATTCTATTCCCTAACTATCCCTTACGCTACCCTTAACCCATAAATACTCGAGCAGAGAACATACACATATACACACAGACACACACACACACACACACACACACACACACACACACACACACACACACACACACACACACACACACACACACACACACACACACACACACACACACACACGTACCATTAAACGTATCTCCTTACTTTGCTCTTACTGTAAATGTAACCAGTAAAAACTCACACACACACACACACACACACACACACACACACACACACACACACACACACACACACACACACACACACACACACGCACACACACACACACAAAATAACAAGCACACACACACATGCACGTACCATTAAGTGTATCCCCTTACTTAGCTCTTACTGTAATTGTAACCAGTAAAAAGTCACACATACCAACACACACACACACACGCATTCCTACTCCAATCCAACTTACTGTAATCACATATATTAAAACTTTCTCCTTTTGAAAACTACCAGTCAACAATGAGTATATTCATCTATTTACCCACCCAATTACATTGTCACACTGCCATTCTGATGCACTGATCAGCATATATATATATATATATATATATATATCTATATATATATCTATCTATATATATATATATATATATATATATATATATATATATATATATATATATTTATATTGTAGAATAACAATTTCATCAACAGTATGTTCAAGTTTAGAAATTAGTAGGACACTCTTTTGTCAAGTGCTGTATATGTTGAAAGGTTAAGGTTAGAGTAAGGGCTAGCTAAGGGGATAGATTTAGTGGAGTGTGTTAATATTCTTCACAGTCCGTGTGCATGTGTGCATTTTTCTGGTTTCAGGTTAGAGTAAGGGTCTTATGTTGTTTTATTTATTTTTTATTTATTTATTTAACATTTGTTGACTGGGAAAGTCTGACTACGTTCCACAGAGCCTGTTTTCAGCGAAGGCCTGGGGAGAAATGCTCCAGATGCATGTCTTTGGAATGTGGGAGGAAACTGGAGTTCCCGGAGGAAACCCATGCGAACACAGGGAGAACATGCAAATTCCACACAGAAGGCACCCCAGCCGAGAATCGAACCAGAGAACCTCTTGCTGTGAGGCGACAACGTTAACCGCTGCACCAGTGCGCCGCCCATGTTGTAAAGGTCATTAAACTACAAAGCGATATTAAGAATTTAGGTGAGAATTTGTGTATTTCATACCTGTTCAAACTGCCAATGTACATTTGACTGCAATATTTACACTACCATTTTACTATCTATTCCCTCCCCTTGCTGCTTCATCCTTATGAGCCATTCTAATGCAATGCTCCATCATTAGTTCTGCCTGCTCCTCTTTCCTGTCTTGGACTTTTTCACAAAGCACTGGTTTCATAGTGAGTTTGCTGAAGGATTTGGCTTGGACACTCAGCTGAGGTCTCAACCCTATAGCTGTACCAGGACTGAGTGTGTTCCCTGTGTGCTATTAAGTGAAACTGTGCTTCATGCAGAGAGCATCTGGAAATACTGGGTGTATCTATTTTTATTCCAAGTGAACATCCCTCTCCAGTGTCAATGATGAGGATTCAGGCTTGATTACTGGCCCAAAGAGGGGATGTCATGGTGCAATGGTTACCATTGTCATCTCACAGCAAGAGGCCCTCTGGTTTGATTCTTGGCTGGGGTGCCTTCTGTGCGGAGTCTACATGTCTTCCCTGTGTTCATGTGGGTTTCCTCTGGGTGCTCTGCTTTCCTCCCACATTCAAAGACATGCATATGGAGCATTTCTCCCCAGGCCAATGCTGAAAATAGGCTCTGTCTTAGTCTGACTTTCCCAGGCAACAAATGCCTTGCTGACAGACCCATAGGCATCCCTTTTCAGGATCTAATGGCTTCCATTCTTCCTCTTATATTTTCCATTGTGTATGTGAAATAAAAAACTGTGGTAAATACCACTGAAAGTTATGGTTTAAGAAAGTCAGATTATAAGGTTATTTTGCTGTGTTTTTTCTCTAACGCATGCATACTGTCAAATTAAATTTTAAATATATATGGTATATATCACAGAGGAAACTGCTGCTGTGGAACAGACTTCCATTCTACATAGAACAAAGTTCATCCCTGTTCATATTCGAGTGTAACTTAGATCTATAGATGAGAAAGAGAACATTTACCCCATTACTGCCCACTGTACTACTAATGGACAGAGGCAGCTCCTAAATGCTTTATCGCATGCATGTGCTCCCTCAAATAATCTATGGTATGATCCCAGTTATTCTCATTAGGGGTAATATATAATTGTCAATCCTGGGATGGATAAGGCCAATCTATAGCCATGTGGGACAGGTTATTTCGAGCCCAAAAAGTGTAAGTGACTAGGCTTAAAATGGCCTACAAGGGCAGCTAGCCTAATACTTATCTATAAGCCTATAGATAGGGGGTCTGTTCCCGAGCAGCAGTATCCTCTGCGAGATATACCTGTCCTTCAAAACCATTCTGTTTATGTTGCAGAAGAGGTTTAGATCCCTAGACTGAGTATTTATGATGCCATTTGACTTGCTGATGTGCAGTAAATCCATTAGTACTGGATCGGACGATGCCTTGAATGCCAGACACAGGTCAGAGGTCACCTCTTAGCAGTCTGTAGGATACCTAGTATAGTGACAAGGCTTCGAGTCAATCCATGTAGGACATGTTGTTTAGGAGAGGACTCAGCACAGAGCGCTGGGGGACTCCATTGGTGACTGGCTTCTTTGTGGAGTTAACGGTCCCTATTTTGATTTCCTGCATCCTATCTGTGAGCTAATTAGCAACCAGGTGGGTGACATAGGGGGTTATTCCCAGTTAATTTAACTTTAATACTATGCCTGAGTGGGGAAATTGTGTCAAATGCTTTGGCTAGGTCAAGATATGTGGTATGTACTGTGTTTTCTTCATCCATTATCCATTGTCGGTCATGGAACTCACACCACACACACACACACACACACACACACACACACACACACACACACACACACACACACACACACACACACACAAAACTAACTTACTTAAGCACAAAAAAACTCGAAACAATCAAAAAAAGAAAACTTCTGGCCAGATTTGTCTGAAAAGTGGTACAATTAGGAGGATGGGGGTTTTGTAAGTTAATGTGCATGATTAAGATTAGTTGCAGGGGTGGTATTAGAGTTATCATGCATGAGTTAAGTGAACACCTGCCTTGCATTACTCGTGCATGTAACCCTAACCCTGTCCATAACCCTACACATTAACATATGAAAACTTCTTTTTCTAACAGTACCACCACACAATACACTTTAACACTGACTCACACATTAGTTATGCACAACATATTCTATTCCCTAACTATCCCTTATGCTACCCTTAACCCATAAACACTCAAGCAGAGAATATACACATATACACACAGACGCAGACATACACACACACACACACACACACACACACACACACACACACACACACACACACACACACACACACACACACACACACACATACCATTAAATGTATCCCCTTACTTAGCTCTTACTGTAAATGTAACCAGTAAACACTCACACACACACACACACACACACACACACACACACACACACACACACACACACACACACACACACACATACACACACGCACGTATTTCTACCCCAATCCAACTTACACATATATTAAAACTTTCTCCTTTTGAAAACCACCACAGTCAACAATGAGTGTATTTACCCACCCAATTACATTGTCAAAATGCTATTTTGATGCACTGACCAGCATATATATATATATATATATATATATATATATATATATATATATATATATATATGGTTCTAGGTCATAAGCTCGACAGCCACTCTCACCGACAACAAAAACATCGACACCACATTATCGACAAACCAGAAACACGACAACTCACATGCCCGACAAACAAGTAACCGGCGGTCCACAAACACGACACCCCACACACTGCACACACCACAATAACAACAATCAACTAACAAAACACATCCCCTTATCCAAAAACCACACACAGAACACAAGCACACCAAAATCCTCACAAACCCACACTAAACCTCACACACACAACTACGTCCAACCCTAACCCAAACCCTTACCCTAAGGTCCGTCACTATCGCACACTCAGCTAACCCGCGCCCTAACCCTAACTCACTTAACCCACCCCTAACCCAAAAATACCACTACCGCACACTTACATAAATCGCGCCCTAACCCTAACTCACTTAACCCGCCCCTAACCCAAAAAATACCACTACCGCACACTTACCCAACCCGTGCCCTAACCCTAACTCACTTAACCCACCCCTATCCCCACAGACTGTCACTATCCACACTTACCTTAGTTGCACCCTAACATCCATCACCACCGCATACTCACACAGCCTTCTTTCCAACTCACTATCCCTGGCGTCGGAGTTTTCATCCGTAGCGTCGGTCTTCCAAGTGTCGATCATCTGGCGCCCGCTCATGCGTTGTCGGTAATCCCAGCTGTCGATCTTCTAACCTACACCCATATATATACATACATACATTGTAGAATAACAATTTCATCAACAGTTTGTTCAAGTTAAGAAATTAGTAGGACACTCATTTGTCAAGTGCTGTATATGTTGAAAGCAAGGTAAATGGAGTGTTTGTGGTTTAAGGTTAGAGTAAGTGCTAGGTAAGGGGATGGATTTAGTGGAATATGTGAATATTCTTGACAGTCCGTGTGTATGTGTGTTTTTCTGGTTTCAGGTTAGAGTAAGGGTTAGGTAAAATGGCAGGTTATGAAAAAAGCTAGTTTTAACATTATGTATGTGTTGTGGTGTACATGTAGTATATGCACGCACGCGAGTGTGTGTGTGTGTGTGTGTGTGTGTGTTTGTATGTGTGCCTTTATGTGTCTTGTATAGAGATACTATTACAGAAAGGGTTTTTCATAAGGTATTGTGTAGGATTAGGGTTAGGGTTAAGGTTAGGGTCAGGGTTGGTGTTGGTAGACATGAGGAGGTGGGATAAGGGAGTGGCACCTGTTCTTACCTCTAACTCTAATCGTACAAATTGTTTTATGAAAAACCATGTTCCTAATTGTACTGCTACTCAGACAAATTATGCTTTAAAGTGTTGATAGGATTTTGGTTAAGTGATCAGAAAGGGTAAATACTTGTTTTCCTTTTGCAATATTTTTTGTGATGGTTTTGTTTATTCAGTAAGAATGACATTGCTGTGCTGACATGGATCTGCATCATTTTGTTGATTTTGCACATCAACAGAATGTCTTATAATTATATTTGTTGTCATCATCATTAACTGCCTTTCTTCCATCTTGTCTACATGGGTTTGAGAAGTCACATTCTACTTTCACTATCTGTATTTCTCTCTGTCTTTACTATCCAGGTTTATGAACCATACAGAAATACTAGTTGCACCACTGTTTTGTAACCCTTACTTTTCAGCTTTTTTGGCATTCTTCTGTTACATCCTAAACCCTAACACTCTGCCAGATGACTACAGCACCTCTGATTCTAGTTTTGACACCCTTCTTAACCACTCCTCCAGATACTTGGAGCTGTTAACCTGTTCTACTATTTCCCCTTCTAGATCAATTTTAGTTATTTTTATTTTACATTTGTTAACCGGGAAAGTCCGACTGGATACAGGTCCATTTTCAGCAGAGGCCCAGGGAGAAAAGCTCCAAATGTACAAAAAGTGTAAATACAGTGAAATTATTACAGTGAGTTATCACAAAACTGAGATTTGTTTAACAATATGTACACACAGGTACATGTTTTTCTCACATACACACAGCAAAAGGTTGGAAGCAAGTAGCTGAGAAAGAAATAGTTAAAGATTTCATCTGAAAAAGGAAAACACATATATTAAGGTGGTTATCATACATGGTGCAGTGTTAATCTTTCCAGTAGGTGGCTGATGCACAGAATTTTAAACAGTTAGAGAGTCAGAGTTTTATTCTTGTAATGAGGTTCTCTTTTATGAATTATGTTTAGGTGGGGGTTAGTCAGGGTTTGAAAAGGGACAAAGCCACTGCATTTTTAGGTATTTCCTCAGGGATTTTTTTGACTTGGGATAAGGAGGGGTCAGTGGTGATTTCAGCAGGAAGTAGATTCCAGTTGTTACTGGCAGAGTTGGAGAATAGTGATTCACCAGCTGAATTGTTGGTTTTAACAGTTTGCACTAGCAATTTTTTGGAAGAGTGAAGGGATTTTAGGTTACTGTAGGGGATAATAATATTTTTCAGTATGGGTGTACTGTCTGGTTGGTAGAGGATTTTGTGAACAACTATTAGTTGGTTATATAACAGTTGATAGGGTAGTTCAAGCCAATCTAACAATTGAAGGTTAAGGCAGTGATGGGTTCCATAAGCTGATCCTGTGGCAAATCTAGCAATGTTATTGTAGCACCTAGTAAATTTATTGAAGTTTGATTTACTTAGGTTTACGAAGATGGGTGAGGCATAAAGAAGGGTCGATAACAGATGTGTACGGGCAATAACAGTTCTAGCAGATGGGGTTAGGAATGGTTTTAATCCTGTATAAAGACCCTCATTTTTTATTAACTGTTTTAATAGTTTTGTCTATGTGAACGTGAAACTTGAGGTTGTTGTGGATGATCACTCCCAGTAGTTTAGTACTAGGTTCTGGGGAAATTATGGTACCATTGTTAGATATTATGGTGAGAGGTGGTGAGTGGACCTTGCGAGTGGGGGAGAAGAGTAATATTTTGGTTTTATTTGGGTTTAATAGTAGTTGGCGACCAGTGAGCCAGTTCTCTACTTTGTTGAAAGTGATTTGGGACAAGGATTGTAAATCTGTGAGGGAAGTGGCAGAGCAGATTAGGGTTGAGTCATCTGCATACTGAATACAAGTTGCATCAGGGATGACTTTGTACAGGTCATTAATGAATATGGAGAATAGGAGGGACCTAATACAGATCCCTGTGGGACTCCAAGGGTGACTGGTAAAAGGGACGATAGATTATTCTTCCATAGTACAGCTTGTTGTCTGTCACTTAAGTAAGAATGAAACCAGGTAATTGCTAGGTTATCTGTGGAGAGTGATTTTAATGTGTTTAAGAGTAGCTGGTGATTTACCATATCAAATGCCTTGGATAGGTCAAGGAAGAGGCCTGAGGAGAGATTGTTGTCATTTTGGTTTTGATTTATTGTATGGGAGAAGGAGAGAAGGGCTGAGGTTGTACTATGGCAAGGTCAAAATCCAAATTGGGAGGGGGCTAGGAAAGTGTTTTGATTCAGATAGGCAAGAAATTGCTTGTGGATACATTTTTTCCATTATTTTAGCCAAGGGAGACAGAATGGCGATAGGCCTATAATATGAAAGTTCAGTGGAATCTCCCCCTTTATGAAGAAGAACAATGTGGGAGATTTTCAAGATGTGGGGTATATAAGGTTTGTGGATAGTTCTATTGATTAAACTTGATATGGGGTATGCTATTTTATTATTGGCTTTTTGGAGATATTCTGCAGGGAGTAGGTCTGCTGAAAGGGTGGTGGGTTTCATTTTTTTAAGTAAGGACTTAATAAAAGATGTTGGTACTGGATCAAGCTTAAGGGGATCTTATTATCAGGTGTGGGGTTGGTGGTACTTGGGATATAGGGAGATAGCTTACTGGCTAGGGATTGCACGATTTCTGTAAAGAAAGTGTTAAAGATGTTAGCAACAATTTTAGGAGGTTGTTGGAGGGTAGTTAAGGGGTAGGGGTAGTTGATTGGCCTGGGTGGAGAAGTTTGTGTTTATGCCTTACCAGAATTTTTGTGGTTGATTTTGGTGCTTTTGTTGCAGATTACAGTAGTAATTATTTTTGTCTAGTGTAATAGACTTCTTTGTAGCATTTCTCAGCTGTTTATATATAAGGTGGTCTTTTGGGGACTTAGTGGTTCTCCAGGAGGTCCACGCTATGTTTCTGCTAATCATTTTTTATCTTGTATCATTGGACAGCCATGATGCTACTTTGTTATTGGTTTTGATAGTGCGTGGGGAGCATGGTTATCCAGGATAGCAGTAAATGTAGAGTTAAAGTATGAGACCGCTTCATCTAGTGGAAGTAGCCACAGGTTGGACCAGTCACATGTGTTAAGTTCATCCTGAAGTTTAGTCTGAATAAAGTTCTTACAACTTCTAATGGTTTTAAAGGAAGATTGTTGAGGGATGTCATTTCTTTTTCTGATTATATAGGTAAGGAAGTGATCACTAAAGTCTTCAGGTAGAGTGCCTGTTTTATATATCTGGGGTAGGTTGTTTGTTAATATCCAGTCTTGGATACTTTCTTTTTTTGCTAGGCTTATTAATTCTGGTTGGGGAAGATATCATCTGGGAGAAGCCATGCAAATTTTTATGGGTGGAGGGGAAGTCTGAAGAGCAAGTATTCCAGTCAATGTTAACATCCCTGAGAATAATAGTTTCCTGGGGGCAGTTAGTGGACAGCCATTGGAGGATACCCTCCAAGGTATTTGTGTTGTCACCTGGGGGACTATAGATACATGCAATGTTTATAGATTTGTGTTTGTTGAGTTGGACCTTTGTGACGAGTATTTCTGCATTGTTAGTAAACAAGGCATTTGGGGTACTAGTTTTGGATACTTCCAGAGTGGATTTATACAAGATGGTTACCCCCCCCTGCTTTCTTAGAGATGTGATCAAGTTTTAATGTAGTGCACCCTGGGGGTATAATCTCATTATCAATGGTAGTAGGCTTGAGTCAGGTCTCCATAAGACATAGTATATCAGGGTAATGGACATCCAGGAGGGCATGTAAGTAGTGAATTTTCTTGTTTATATGTCTAATGTTTAGGTGACACACTAGGAGTGAGTTGGGGGCATTATCTGAGTTTCATAGACTAGTATGGGTGTTATTTGTGGGGCTGATGATAACAGGTGGGGTTGAGCCTGGGTTAGGGTGGATATCATCATCCACTATGAGGTTAGGTAGTAATCTAATAGCAAGTTTCTGGAGTTTTAATAAGAGTTTGTGGTAGTTTTAGTTCTAGGATTAATATATGAAGCATGAATGGGATGCTGAAATTTTGCATTAGAAGAGTTTGATGAGAGGTGGGGTAGTGTTAGAATTATGTGGCTGATTAGTAGTACTGGTTTTGGTTCTAGGGTAGTGGCTGCTAGGGAGGTGTTGGTATTCATAGGCTGTGAGAAGATAGAGAATTATAAGTGGGGTTATTAGGCAGTAAATAGGATTAGAGCTTGAAGATTTGTTAAAAGTATGTGAAGACATTGTATGGGGTATTTTTTGAGGAATGCTTGTTTAAAATAGAGTTGGGGTGTTTATAATTAGCATATAGTGAGAGACTGGAGAGAGTTTGAGTAATAGGGCTGGGTCCTTTGAATGATTGGTTAGTGCTGATTGAGTTTGATGAGTGGGAGTGGTGTCAGATGAGAGGGAGTGGCAAGGTGATAATAAGTATAGGACACCTGGGGGTGGGTGGGAATTGGGGGCAGGGTAGGGGAGTGGAGTGAGCCCACAGGGTGAATGGAGCGGGAAGAGCCAAAAGAAGAAGATAAAGGAGAACAATCAATCAGTGAATTGCTGAAGTCTGAAGGTAAGTGTGTTGAGACATATAAGAAGGTAAGAGGCTTATAAAAGATAGAAGTGGGATTACAGCAGAGTGATATAAGGAAATACGTGTATGGTTATACTGGGACCACAGTGTGAGAGAGAACAATAATAAAGAGATGACTAAAAACTGTGTTAGGGGGATTCAATGAAGAAGAGGTAAAGGGATTTAGAGACCCTAAAGCTAATAGTATGGTGCCACCTAGTGGGCAGATGGGGCACTTGGATGCACAAATAATATGAAGCCACCTAGAGGGCAGTGGGCTACTTACATACAAGCACACTACTGGGGATTCTTACGAAGCAAGGCAGAAAAGCTAAGTCAAAAGATGGTACCTTTCTACATCAAGCTTTTTGATACCTCTGTAATTAAGCAGGAGTGGAAGGGGAGGTGTGCAGGTTCAAGTTGGGGGAAGGGATAGACACAAAGTAATGCAAGGTTGAGAGTCAGACAAACTGGACTAAGCCAGCTGCTAAAAAGAAAACAGGAAAACCAAGCTAAGTTAATTCCAGGCCAGTGTGGTGCAGTATTTACATAATAACTACAAATGTTACACTACTAATCTAGGACAGAGTGGTGAAAAGGACCACCACTTCTGCAGGGAAACACAAAAGAAGTATGGCCTGCAGGTACATAGGTAAACTTTTTCCAAGAGAAAGTAGTTTTAAGTAGTGAAGGCTTTCTGGGTTCTAGCTTGGTTCTAGCTTGGAGTAATTGTAGAGAGGGGGCTGAGCAAATAAGGGTGGTGTCATCAGCAAACTGTACTATATTAATTTGTTGGGTAGCCGAGGGGAGGCTATTGGTAAAGATGGAAAATAGTAAGGAACCAAGAATGAAGCCTTGCAAATATCCTGTCCCACTGGGAGGAGAGGGCAGAGAGAGTTATGCCATTTAACAGCTTGTTGCCAGAGGGACAGATAATTTTTAAACCACAGTAGAGAGGTGTTATCCAGATTGAGCTCAGAGAGAGTCGATAGTAATTTGCAGTGGGATACCATGTCAAATGCCTTTGACAGGTCTAGGAAGTCAACAGATTCTAAGTTACCGAGATTTCTTTGTAGGTTGGCGTGGTCAGTAAAGGATATAAGGGCAGAGGTGATGCTATGGTTTGGCTGAAATCCATGTTGGGAATTTGCTAGCAGGTTATATTGAAGAAGATGATTCTGTAGTTGGGTGTGTACACATTTTTCTAAGATTTTTGATAAGATAGTATAGCCATGGGGTGATAATTGCTAAGTTCTGTCGAGGATCCACCTTTGTGTAAGGGGACAATGCAAGAAATTTTCCAGAGAGAGTGGACAGTGTGTTCAGCAATGGATCTATTGATGAGTATGGAAATAGGGTAGGTGATGGTAGAGGTGGTAATCCTGAGGTAATCAGCAGGGAGTTTATCAGCAGTGAGAATTGTGGGTTTCAATATGGCAAGGTGTTTATGAATTAGATCGGTTGGAACTGGTTTAAGAGAGAATTGGGTGTTGGTATTATGATGGCAGTTTTGTATTTTGGGGGTATTTGTATTAGTAGTAGTAGTGAGGGAATTGTTGAATAACTTATGGATGGAGGAGGTGAAATAGTCATTAAACTGTGTGGCAATATCATTGTTATCACTCTCAGTGTTAAGGTTTGGGGAGGTGATTTTGCCTGGTTGGAGAATGTGGTTGATTGCAGACCAAAATTTTTGTGGGTTGTTGTAGTGAGTTTTTTGTAGCTGGATATAATAACTTTTTTTTGTCATTACATATTTGTTTTTTTGTTTTGTTTCTGAGCTCTAGGACATATTGTCGATTTGTACTTGTATGGCATTGAAGATCGGGATGAACTGGTCATGCCCTCCCCCAACACTTTGAACCCAGGGCAGTTGCCCATCATTCAGTACCCTAGCTACACTGCTGGTCTCGTAAATACCAGAAGCATGGATCTAAAGCATCATCAGCAAATAAATAAACCGTGATGGAGAGATAAATTTATTACACAGCACCCTTCCAAAAGGGAATAGACTCCCACTGCAAATTAAACAGTTAATCAGTGTGATATATTATTTTTCTTCAAATGGGATCTGGACTATTAAATGGGTTTTCACAAATTCACCCCTGGCTTAAATGGCCTACTCCTCCTTGAAAAAAGAGGCAAGTTCTATTCGTAAAGTGTATATAGATGCAAGACTAAGTTACATGGTATTTCCTGAGATTCCTATACTTTGTATTCTTTAGTACAACAGGACTGTTTATTGTAGGTCATGGAACTCACACCACACACACACACACGCACACACACACACACACACACACACACACACACACACACACACACACACACACACACACACACACACACACACACACACACACACCATTCCATAACAGCGCACATTGTTCAGTGTTGACACTTCCAAAACTAACTTACTTAAGCACAAAAAAAAAAAAAAAATCAAACTGCAAACAATCAAAAAAATGAAAACACTTTCCTTTTCTAATCATTTAAGACAAACCCTAACAGTAACTTTGGGCCATATTTGTCTGAATAGTGGTACAATTAGGAAGACGGGGTTTTGTAAATGAATGTGCATGATTAAGATTAGTTGCGGGGGTGGGATTAGGATTAGCATGCATGAGTTAAGTGGTCACCTGCCTTTCATTACTCATGCATGTAACCCTAACCCTGTCCATAACCCTACACATTAACGTATGAAAACTTCTTTTCCTAGCAGTACTACCACACAATACACTTTAACACTGACTCACACATTAGTTATGCACAACATATTCTATTCCCTAACTATCCCTTACGCTACCCTTAACCCATAAATACTCGTGCAGAGAACATACACATATACACACAGACACACACACACACACACACACACACACACACACACACACACACACACACACACACACACACACACACACGTACCATTAAACGTATCCCCTTACTTAGCTCTTACTGTAAATGTAACCAGTAAAAACTCACACACACACACACACACACACACACACACACACACACACACACACACACACACACACACACACACACACACACAAAATCACAAGCACACACACATGCACGTACCATTAAGTGTGTCCCCTTACTTAGCTCTTACTGTAATTGTAACCAGTAAAAAGTCACACATACCAACACACACACACACACACACGCATTCCTACTCCAATCCAACTTACTGTAATCACATATATTAAAACTTTCTCCTTTTGAAAACTACCAGTCAACAATGAGTATATTCATCTATTTACCCACCCAATTACATTGTCACACTGCAATTCTGATGCACTGATCAGCATATATATATATATATATATATATATATATATATATATATATATATATATATATATATATATATATATATATATATTTATATTGTAGAATAACAATTTCATCAACAGTATGTTCAAGTTTAGAAATTAGTAGGACACTCTTTTGTCAAGTGCTGTATATGTTGAAAGCAAGGTAAACAGAGTGTTTGTGGTTTAAGGTTAGAGTAAGGGCTAGCTAAGGGGATAGATTTAGTGGAGTGTGTGAATATTCTTCACAGTCCGTGTGCATGTGTGCATTTTTCTGGTTTCAGGTTAGAGTAAGGGTCTTATGTTGTTTTATTTATTTTTTATTTATTTATTTAACATTTGTTGACTGGGAAAGTCTGACTACATTCCACAGAGCCTGTTTTCAGCGGAGGCCTGAGGAGAAATGCTCCAGATGCATGTCTTTGGAATGTGGGAGGAAACTGGAGTACCCGGAGGAAACCCATGCGAACACAGGGAGAACATGCAAACTCCACACAGAAGGCACCCCAGCCGAGAATCGAACCGGAGAACCTCTTGCTGTGAGGCGACAACGTTAACCGCTGCACCACTGCGCCGCCCATGTTGTAAAGGTCATTAAACTACAAAGCGATATTAAGAATTTAGGTGAGAATTTGTGTATTTCATATCTGTTCAAACTGCCAATGTACATTTGACTGCAATATTTACACTACCATTTTACTATCTATTCCTTCCCCTTGCTGCTTCATCCTTATGAGCCATTCTAATGCAACGCTCCATCATTAGTTCTGCCTGCTCCTCTTTCCTGTCTTGGACTTTTTCACAAAGCACTGGTTTCATAGTGAGGGTGCT
The DNA here is from genome assembly GCF_019279795.1 of Protopterus annectens. Classification (NCBI taxonomy): domain Eukaryota; kingdom Metazoa; phylum Chordata; order Ceratodontiformes; family Protopteridae; genus Protopterus; species Protopterus annectens. Next base: position 1,744,450,908 of record NC_056731.1, read on the forward strand.
GAAGGATTTGGCTTGGACACTCAGCTGAGGTCTCAACCCTATAGCTGTACCAGGACTGAGTGTGTTCCCTGTGTGCTATTAAGGGAAACTGTGCTTCATGCAGAGAGCATCTGGAAATACTGGGTGTATCTATTTTTATTCCAAGTGAACATCCCTCTCCAGTGTCAATGATGAGGATTCAGGCTTGATTACTGGCCCAAAGAGGGGATGTCATGGTGCAATGGTTACCATTGTCACCTCACAGCAAGAGGCCCTCTGGTTTGATTCTTGGCTGGGGTGCCTTCTGTGTGGAGTCTACATGTCTTCCCTGTGTTCATGTGGGTTTCCTCTGGGTGCTCTGCTTTCCTCCCACATTCAAAGACATGCATATGGAGCATTTCTCCCCAGGCCAATGCTGAAAATAGGCTCTGTCTTAGTCTGACTTTCCCAGGCAACAAATGCCTTGCTGACAGACCCATAGGCATCCCTTTTCAGGATCTAATGGCTTCCATTCTTACTCTTATATTTTCCATTGTGTATGTGAAATAAAAAACTGTGGTAAATACCACTGAAAGTTATGGTTTAAGAAAGTCAGATTATAAGGTTATTTTGCTGTGTTTTTTCTCTAACGCATGCATACTGTCAAATTAAATTTTAAATATATATGGTATATATCACAGAGGAAACTGCTGCTGTGGAACAGACTTCCATTCTACATAGAACAAAGTTCATCCCTGTCCATATTCGAGTGTAACTTAGATCTATGGATGAGAAAGAGAACATTTACCCCATTACTGCCCACTGTACTACTAATGGACAGAGGCAGCTCCTAAATGCTTTATCACATGCATGTGCTCCCTCAAATAATCTATGGTATGATCCCAGTTATTCTCATTAGGGGTAATATATAATTGTCAATCCTGGGATGGATAAGGCCAATCTATAGCCATGTGGGACAGGTTATTTCGAGCACAAAAAGTGTAAGTGACTAGGCTTAAAATGGCCTACAAGGGCAGCTAGCCTAATACTTATCTATAAGCCTATAGATAGGGGGTCTGTTCCCGAGCAGCAGTATCCTCTGCGAGATATACCTGTCCTTCAAAACCATTCTGTTTATGTTGCAGAAGAGGTTTAGATCCCTAGACTGAGTATTTATGATGCCATTTGACTTGCTGATGTGCAGTAAATCCATTAGTACTGGATCGGACGATGCCTTGAATGCCAGACACAGGTCAGAGGTCACCTCTTAGCAGTCTGTAGGATACCTAGTATAGTGACAAGGCTTCGAGCCAATCCATGTAGGACATGTTGTTTAGGAGAGGACTCAGCACAGAGCGCTGGGGGACTCCATTGGTGACTGGCTTCTTTGTGGAGTTAACGGTCCCTATTTTGATTTCCTGCATCCTATCTGTGAGCTAATTAGCAACCAGGTGGGTGACATAGGGGGTTATTCCCAGTTAATTTAACTTTAATACTATGCCTGAGTGGGGAAATTGTGTCAAATGCTTTGGCTAGGTCAAGATATGTGGTATGTACTGTGTTTTCTTCATCCGTTGTCGGTCATGGAACTCACACCACACACACACACACACACACACACACACACACACACACACACACACACACACACACACACACACACACAACTAACTTACTTAAGCACAAAAAAACTCGAAACAATCAAAAAAAGAAAACTTCTGGCCAGATTTGTCTGAAAAGTGGTACAATTAGGAGGATGGGGGTTTTGTAAGTTAATGTGCATGATTAAGATTAGTTGCAGGGGTGGTATTAGGGTTATCATGCATGACTTAAGTGAACACCTGCCTTGCATTACTCGTGCATGTAACCCTAACCCTGTCCATAACCCTACACATTAACATATGAAAACTTCTTTTTCTAACAGTACCACCACACAATACACTTTAACACTGACTCACACATTAGTTATGCACAACATATTCTATTCCCTAACTATCCCTTACGCTACCCTTAACCCATAAACACTCAAGCAGAGAATATACACATACACACACACACACACACACACACACACACACACACACACACACACACACACACACACATACACACACACACACACACACACACACACACACACACACACACACACATGCACGTACCATTAAATGTATCCCCTTACTTAGCTCTTACTGTAAATGCAACCAGTAAAAACTCACACACACACACACACACACACACACACACACACACACACACACACACACACACACACACACACACACACACACACGTATTTCTACCCCAATCCAACTTACTGTAATCACATATATTAAAACTTTCTCCTTTTGAAAACCACCACAGTCAACAATGAGTGTATTTACCCACCCAATTACATTGTCAAAATGCTATTTTGATGCACTGACCAGCATATATATATATATATATATATATATATATATATATATATATACATAAATTGTAGAATAACAATTTCATCGACAGTTTGTTCAAGTTAAGAAATTAGTAGGACACTCATTTGTCAAGTGCTGTATATGTTGAAAGCAAGGTAAATGGAGTGTTTGTGGTTTAAGGTTAGAGTAAGTGCTAGGTAAGGGGATGGATTTAGTGGAATATGTGAATATTCTTGACAGTCCGTGTGTATGTGTGTTTTTCTGGTTTCAGGTTAGAGTAAGGGTTAGGTAAAATGGCAGGTTATGAAAAAAGCTAGTTTTAACATTATCTATGTGTTGTGGTGTACATGCAGTATATGCACGCACGCGAGTGTGTGTGTGTGTGTGTGTGTGTGTGTGTGTGTGTGTGTGTGTGTGTGTGTGTGTGTGTGTGTGTGTTTGTATGTGTGCCTTTATGTGTCTTGTATAGAGATACTATTACAGAAAGGGTTTTTCATAAGGTATTGTGTAGGATTAGGGTTAGGGTTAAGGTTAAGGGCAGGGTTGGTGTTGGTAGACATGAGGAGGTGGGATAAGGGAGTGGCACCTGTTCTTACCTCTAACTCTAATCGTACAAATTGTTTTATGAAAAACCATGTTCCTAATTGTACTGCTACTCAGACAAATTATGCTTTAAAGTGTTGATAGGATTTTGGTTAAGTGATCAGAAAGGGTAAATACTTGTTTTCCTTTTGCAATCTTTTTTGTGATGGTTTTGTTTATTCAGTAAGAATGACATTGCTGTGCTGACATGGATCTGCATCATTTTGTTGATTTTGCACATCAACAGAATGTCTTATAATTATATTTGTTGTCATCATCATTAACTGCCTTTCTTCCATCTTGTCTACATGGGTTTGGGAAGTCACATTCTACTTTCACTATCTGTATTTCTCTCTGTCTTTACTATCCAGGTTTATGAACCATACAGAAATACTAGTTGCACCACTGTTTTGTAACCCTTACTTTTCAGCTTTTTTGGCATTCTTCTGTTACATCCTAAACCCTAACACTCTGCCAGATGACTACAGCACCTCTGATTCTAGTTTTGACACCCTTCTTAACCACTCCTCCAGATACTTGGAGCTATTAACCTGTTCTACTATTTCCCCTTCTAGATCAATTTTAGTTATTTTTATTTTACATTTGTTAACCGGGAAAGTCCGACTGGATACAGGTCCATTTTCAGCAGAGGCCCAGGGAGAAAAGCTCCAAATGTACAAAAAGTGTAAATACAGTGAAATTATTACAGTGAGTTATCACAAAACTGAGATTTGTTTAACAATATGTACACACAGGTACATGTTTTTCTCACATACACACAGCAAAAGGTTGGAAGCAAGTAGCTGAGAAAGAAATAGTTAAAGATTTCATCTGAAAAAGGAAAACACATATATTAAGGTGGTTATCATACATGGTGCAGTGTTAATCTTTCCAGTAGGTGGCTGATGCACAGAATTTTAAACAGTTAGAGAGTCAGAGTTTTATTCTTGTAATGAGGTTCTCTTTTATGAATTATGTTTGGGTGGGGTTAGTCAGGGTTTGTAAAGGGACAAAGCCACTGCATTTTTAGGTATTTCCTCAGGGATTTTTTTGACTTGGGATAAGGAGGGGTCAGTGGTGATTTCAGCAGGAAGTAGATTCCAGTTGTTACTGGCAGAGTTGGAGAATAGTGATTCACCAGCTGAATTGTTGGTTTTAACAGTTTGCACTAGCAATTTTTTGGAAGAGTGAAGGGATTTTAGGTTACTGTAGGGGATAATAATATTTTTCAGTATGGGTGTACTGTCTGGTTGGTAGAGGATTTTGTGAACAACTATTAGTTGGTTATATAACAGTTGATAGGGTAGTTCAAGCCAATCTAACAATTGAAGGTTAAGGCAGTGATGGGTTCCATAAGCTGATCCTGTGGCAAATCTAGCAATGTTATTGTAGCACCTAGTAAATTTATTGAAGTTTGATTTACTTAGGTTTACGAAGATGGGTGAGGCATAAAGAAGGGTCGATAACAGATGTGTACGGGCAATAACAGTTCTAGCAGATGGGGTTAGGAATGGTTTTAATCCTGTATAAAGACCCTCATTTTTTATTAACTGTTTTAATAGTTTTGTCTATGTGAACATGAAACTTGAGGTTGTTGTGGATGATCACTCCCAGTAGTTTAGTACTAGGTTCTGGGGAAATTATGGTACCATTGTTAGATATTATGGTGAGAGGTGGTGAGTGGACCTTGCGAGTGGGGGAGAAGAGTAATATTTTGGTTTTATTTGGGTTTAATAGTAGTTGGCGACCAGTGAGCCAGTTCTCTACTTTGTTGAAAGTGATTTGGGACAAGGATTGTAAATCTGTGAGGGAAGTGGCAGAGCAGATTAGGGTTGAGTCATCTGCATACTGAATACAAGTTGCATCAGGGATGACTTTGTACAGGTCATTAATGAATATGGAGAATAGGAGGGGACCTAATACAGATCCCTGTGGGACTCCAAGGGTGACTGGTAAAAGGGACGATAGATTATTCTTCCATAGTACAGCTTGTTGTCTGTCACTTAAGTAAGAATGAAACCAGGTAATTGCTAGGTTATCTGTGGAGAGTGATTTTAATGTGTTTAAGAGTAGCTGGTGATTTACCATATCAAATGCCTTGGATAGGTCAAGGAAGAGGCCTGAGGAGAGATTGTTGTCATTTTGGTTTTGATTTATTGTATGGGAGAAGGAGAGAAGGGCTGAGGTTGTACTATGGCAAGGTCAAAATCCGAATTGGGAGGGGGCTAGGAGAGTGTTTTGATTCAGATAGGCAAGAAATTGCTTGTGGATACATTTTTTCCATTATTTTAGCCAAGGGAGACAGAATGGCTATAGGCCTATAATATGAAAGTTCAGTGGAATCTCCCCCTTTATGAAGAAGAACAATGTGGGAGATTTTCAAGATGTGGGGTATATAAGGTTTGTGGATAGTTCTATTGATTAAACTTGATATGGGGTATGCTATTTCATTAGTGGCTTTTTGGAGATATTCTGCAGGTAGTAGGTCTGCTGAAAGGGTGGTGGGTTTCATTTTTTTAAGTAAGGACTTAATAAAAGATGTTGGTACTGGATCAAGCTTAAGGGGATCTTATTATCAGGTGTGGGGTTGGTGGTACTTGGGATATAGGGAGATAGCTTACTGGCTAGGGATTGCACGATTTCTGTAAAGAAAGTGTTAAAGATGTTAGCAACAATTTTAGGAGGTTGTTGGAGGGTAGTTAATCATTATTTTCAGAATACTGAATGTCCTTGTACTCAACTGTATTTTAAACCTTCCACAGCCTGCGAGCTATTATTCACAGAAACAATTTTTGATTCTCTTAAATCTTTTTTGATTTCTTTGTATTTGAATTTAGTCATTTTTTAACTATTGTAATCTTTTTTTTGTAATTTACTAATGCTTGGAGCGTATCTCCCTGGGCCTCTACTAAAAATGGACATGTATCCAGCTAGACTAGCCCAGCCAACAAATGTAAAATAAATAAATAAAATAAATAGTTAAGAGGTAGGGGTAGTTGATTGGCCTGGGTGGAGAAGTTTGCGTTTATGCCTTACCAGAATTTTGTGGTTGATTTTGGTGCTTTTGTTGCAGATTACAGTAGTAATTATTTTTGTCTAGTGTAATAGACTTCTTTGTAGCATTTCTCAGCTGTTTATATATAAGGTGGTCTTTTGGGGACTTAGTGGTTCTCCAGGAGGTCCACGCTACGTTTCTGCTAATAATTTTTTATCTTGTATCATTGGACAGCCATGATGCTACTTTGTTATTGGTTTTGATAGTGCGTGGGGAGCATGGTTATCCAGGATAGCAGTAAATGTAGAGTTAAAGTATGAGACCGCTTCATCTAGTGGAAGTAGCCACAGGTTGGACCAGTCACATGTGTTAAGTTCATCCTGAAATTCAGTCTGAATAAAGTTCTTACAACTTCTAATGGTTTTAAAGGAAGATTGTTGAGGGATGTCATTTCTTTTTCTGATTATATAGGTAAGGAAGTGATCACTAAAGTCTTCAGGTAGGGTGCCTGTTTTATATATCTGGGGTAGGTTGTTTATTAATATCCAGTCTTGGATACTTTCTTTTTTTGTTAGGCTTATTAATTCTGGTTGGGGAAGATATCATCTGGGAGAAACCATGCAAATTTTTATGGGTGGAGGGGAAGTCTGAAGAGCAAGTATTCCAGTCGATGTTAACATCCCTGAGAATAATAGTTTCCTGGGGGCAGTTAGTGGACAGCCATTGAAGGATACCCTCCAAGGTATTTGTGTTGTCACCTGGGGGACTATAGATACATGCAATGTTTATAGATTTGTGTTTGTTGAGTTGGACCTTTGTGACGAGTATTTCTGCATTGTTAGTAAACAAGGCATTTGGGGTACTAGTTTTGGATACTTCCAGAGTGGATTTATACAAGATGGTTACCCCCCCCCTCCTTTCTTAGAGATGTGATCAAGTTTTAATATAGTGCACCCTGGGGGTATAATCTCATTATCAATGGTAGTAGGCTTGAGCCAGGTCTCCATAAGGCATAGTATATCAGGGTAATGGACATCCGGGAGGGCATGTAAGTAGTGAATTTTCTTGTTTATACGTCTAATGTTTAGGTGACACACTAGGAGTGAGTTGGGGGCATTATTTGAGTTTCATAGACTAGTATGGGTGTTATTTGTGGGGCTGATGATAACAGGTGGGGTTGAGCCTGGGTTAGGGTGGATATCATCATCCACTATGAGGTTAGGTAGTAATTTAATAGCAAGTTTCTGGAGTTTTAATAAGAGTTTGTGGTAGTTTTAGTTCTAGGATTAATATATGAAGCATGAATGGGATGCTGAAATTTTGCATTAGAAGAGTTTGATGAGAGGTGGGGTAGTGCTCGGTTAGAATTATGTGGCTGATTAGTAGTACTGGTTTTGGTTCTAGGGTAGTGTCTGCTAGGGAGGTGTTGGTATTCATAGGCTGTGAGAAGATAGAGAATTATAAGTGGGGTTATTAGGCAGTAAATAGGATTAGAGCTTGAAGATTTGTTAAAAGTATGTGAAGACATTGTAGGGGTATTTGAGTAATGCTTGTTTAAAATAGAGTTGGGGTGTTTATAATTAGCATATAGTGAGAGACTGGAGAGAGTTTGAGTAATAGGGCTGGGTTCTTTGAATGATTGGTTAATGCTGATTGAGTTTGATCAGTGGGAGTTGTGTCAGATGAGGGGGGGTGGCAAGGTGATAATAAGTATAGGACACCTAGGGGTGGGTGGGAATTGGGGGCAGGGTAGGGGATTGGAGTGAGCCCACAGGGTGAATGGAGCGGGAAGAGCCAAAAGAAGAAGATCAAGGAGAACAATCAATCAGTGAATTGCTGAAGTCTGAAGGTAAGTGTGCTGAGACATATAAGAAGGTAAGAGGTTTATAAAAGATAGAAGTGGGATTACAGCAGAGTGATATAAGGAAATACATGTATGGTTATACTGGGACCACAGTGTGAGAGAGAACAATAATAAAGAGATGACTAAAAACTGTGTTAGGGGGATTCAATGAAGAAGAGGTAAAGGGATTTAGAGACCCTAAAGCTAATAGTATGGCGCCACCTAGTGGGCAGATGGGGCACTTGGATGCACTAATAATATGAAGCCACCTAGAGGGCAGTGGGCTACTTACATACAAGCACACTACTGGGGATTCTTATGAAGCAAGGCAGAAAAGCTAAGTCAAAAGATGGTGCCTTTCTACATCAAGCTTTTTGATACCTCTGTAATTAAGCAGGAGTGGAAGGGGAGGTGTGCAGGTTCAAGTTGGGGGAAGGGATAGACACAAAGTAATGCAAGGTTGAGAGTCAGACAAACTGGACTAAGCCAGCTGCTAAAAAGAAAACAGAAAAAACAAGCTAAGTTAATTCCAGGCCAGTGTGATGCAGTATTTACATAATAACTACAAATGTTACACTACTAATCTAGGACAGAGTGGTGAAAAGGACCACCACTTCTGCAGGGAAACACAAAAGAAGTATGGCCTGCAGGTACATAGGTAAACTTTTTCCAAGAGAAAGTAGTTTTAAGTAATTGACCTAGGAGTAGTATAGGAAGAGATAAATGGGGGTGCAGTAGTGTGCACGCGCACAGTGAATGGGGAAAAAGTCTTCAGTTTGGAGGACTGATTAAATACAACTCTAACATACACTACTGTAGCTGAAAGCACTTTAGTGTTCCACTGACACAGGGTCTCACAGTGCAGGCAACGAGACAACCTTGGGTTGATTGGAGGTTGGCCAAGACACAGGATGTAACTTTTGCTAAGGGGAACTACCATAGCTGAAAGCACTTTAGTGTTCCACCGATGCAGGGTTTCTTAGTGCAGGGCAACAAGACAGCCTTGGGTTGATTGGAGGTTGGCCAAGACACAGGATGTAACTTTTGCTGAGGGGAACTACTATAGCTGAAAGCACTTTTGTGTTCCACCGACGCAGGGTCTCACAGTGCAGGGCAATGAGACAGCCTTGGGTTGATTGGAGGTTGGCCAAGACACAGGATATAACTTTTGCTGAGGGGAACTACTGTAGCTGAAAGCACTTCAGTGCTCCACCGATGCAGGGTCTCACAGTGCAGAGCAACGAAACAGCCTTGGGTTGATTGGAGGTTGACCAAGACACAGGATGTAACTTTTGCTGAGGGGAACTACTGTAGCTGAAAGCACTTTAGTGTTCCACCGATGCAGGGTCTCACAGTGCAGAGCAACGAGACAGTCTTGGGTTGATTGGAGGTTGGCCAAGACACAGGATGTAACTTTTGCTGAGGTGAACTACTGTATCTGAAAGCACTTTAGTGTTCCACTGACGCAGGGTTTCACAGTGCAGGGCAATGAGACAGCCTTGGGTTGATAGGACATTGGCCAAGACACAGGATGTAACTTTTGCTGAGGGGAATGCAAGCACACTACTGGGGATTCCTATGAAGCAAGGAAGAAAAGCTAAGTCAAAACATTTTCATCGTCTTCTGATTCCCTCATTTTCTGCCATGAATTTCTAAAGTCTGCTTGGGGTATAATAATACCTATGCAAACACTTCCAAGCAAAAATCCCAAACTCTTTGGATTCTACTGCATACATGGGATACCATACATATGTCCTCCCATTGTTCCCTTGTAAATTGCTCCTCCAGTCTCTATTTCCAATTCCTTTCACCCTCCTTTGATTGATTCTCATAGTTATCATACAATATTCCACATACCTCACTAATTATCTCTTTTTCAATAGCACTGTCTGTTCTAGATATGACCAAAGACTCTACCAGAGCAGGTCTTTTACTCAGAACTCCCCTATCCCTTTACCCCTGCCTATACACTGATATCAATCCCTGATAGGGAAGACACCCTTCAAACTACAGGCCAAACAACTCCTTAGCCCCATACCACTCCACTACCCTCCCTTCTTCAGTTATTGCTCACAACACCCTGGTTTCTCTGCCAGTCCTCTTCCAAAAAATTTTGGCCCCCTTGCCTATCCTCTGTACCCCTGCTTGCAGTCATCCCCACTATAAAATATCTCCTCTCCTTTCAAGAGATGGCTCAGTTTCTGGAATACCTCCTGAAACACTATGAATATGACACTCCGTATAATGATTATTATTCTCCCCAAAGATCCAGATCCAAAATCCAATTCTCTCCCCACCTCTTGAACACCTGCCTATCTTACCAGCATTCTCTTCCACTTCAAACAACAAGCATTTGCTTGTGTTATGTACACAAACCTCAGCTGCAAACTCCCTTCAAATACGTTAATCCTAAATCACCTTGTTCTGCTGGGAGGATCAACTCAGCCCACTCAGTGCTTGCCATCCCAGAGAAATCCCATCATATATCTATTAAATAGTGTCCACAACTTCTCAGATTGATAAAAATATGTCAGATTTGTATATAAAACTAAAGGGCCTATAACAGTTTTGTTACTTGTAGCAAGAGCTTCCAGTTTCTTAATGTTTTCATTATTTTTTGTTTAGTGTCTTCCCATATATCTTTAGCTGCCATAACAGAAGACTTTTTAATCCATACTCCTAAATACTTCATCTTAACATGTCCCCATAAATATGAGTATTACTGAAACAAGTCATGAGTGTTAGAGACCATTTGCTTTAATTCCATGCTTTCACTCCAGTCATCTTCCAGTTTTTCATCCTAGTCTCTTTTGATTTTAAAGCCTTTTCTGACCATTACTTGTGGCAGATTGTGGCCACCAGAAGTTTATGCTGTGGGCTAATAGTTTCACTGGGGATACATTTGCAATCTCACATTCTACCCCAGTGCTCTTTCCTTGTTAGGACATTATCCTGTTGTGTTTAGATGCTGTAGATGTTGTGTTTTGCATCTAAGCTAAAGAAAATGAGATGTTTCATAGTAAATCTGACGTGTATTTGGTGCTAAACTGATACTATGGCTTTAGTTGTATGCTTTTATTGAGTTTACTTGTGCAATAAACGTTGTTAAGGAAGCAAGATATAAGAGTTTCATTCATTTGGAGTATGGAAGTAACTAATGACTTTATGGGAGTGCCAGTTTACATGATTCCACACATGTTTTATTTATTGATTCTGTATTATTTCAAGCAATACAGCAGTTTCCAAAGAAGAGGGTAGGCAGACAAATAATGCCACATAGATGGAGTCAAGAGGGCATCACTGTATGTCTATGGAAATGCAAATATAGAACAGAATTTTATCAGATAGAGCCCATTATAGAAGATGGAGTTTTGGGTTATTTGACCCACTGACACCAAAATGGCCTTAGATGAAATAGAACCCATGGCAAAGAACTCCATGACACCCCTGATATTGTTGATACCTCCGATACTTTTTATCCTACAAAATTTGAACTAGCGTATATGTTTTATTTCTGAATAACAGTTAATTCACAATATTGGAATACAATGTTGCATTAAAGTCAGAAAAAAGTGTTCATAACAACTTAAAAAGCCCTCTTGGCAACTTAAAATAGAGCAAATTACATAATTCTTCATGTTCTTATGTTGTAAAGGTCAATAAACTACAAAGCAATATTAAGAATTTAGCTAAGAATTTATGTATGTCATACATGTTCAAACTGCCAAAGTACATTTGACTGCAATATTTACACAACCATCTTACTATCTGTTCCCTCCCCTTGCTGCTTCATCCTTATGAGCCATTCTAATGCAACACTCCATCATTAGTTCTGCCTGCTCCTCTTTCCTGTCTTGGACTTTTTCACAAAGCACTGGTTTCATAGTGAGGGTGCTGAAGGATTTGGCTTGGACACTCAGCTGAGGTCTCAACCCTATAGCTGTACCAGGACTGAGTGTGTTCCCTGTGTGCTATTAAGGGAAACTGTGCTTCATGCAGAGAGCATCTGGAAATACTGGGTGTATCCATTTTTGTTCCAAGTGAACATCCCTCTCCAGTGTCAGTGGTGAGGATTCAGGCTCCTTGATTACTGGCCCAAAGATGGGACGTCATGGTGCAGTGGTTACCATTGTCATCTCACAGCAAGAGGTCTTCCGGTTTGATTCTTGGCTGGGGTGCCTTCTGTGCGGAGTCTACATGTCTTCCCTGTGTTCATGTGGGTTTCCTCCAGGTGCTCTGCTTTCCTCCCATATTCAAAGACGTGCATATGGAGCATTTCTCCCCAGGCCAATGCTGAAAATAGGCTCTGTCTTAGTCTGATTTTCCCGGTCAACAAATGCCTTGCTGACAGACCCATAGGCATCCCTTTTCAGGATCTAATGGCATCCATTCTTCCTCTTATATTTTCCATTGTGTATGTGAAATAAAGAAACTGTGGTAAATACCACTGAATGTTATGGCTTAAGAAAGTCAGAGTATAAGGTTATTTTGCTGTGTTTTTCTCTAACGCATACTGTCAAATTAAATTTTAAATATATAAGGTATATCTCACAGAGGATACTGCTGCTGTGGAACAGACTTCCATTGTACATAGATCATCCATTCTACATACATTCATCCCTGTCTATATTCGAGTGTAACTTAGATCTATGGATGAGAAAGAGAACATTTACCCCATTACTGCTCTCTGTACTAATAATGGACAGAGTTAACTCCTAAATGTTTTATTGCATGCATGTGCCCCCTCAAATAATCTATGGTATGATCCCAGTTATTCTCATTAGGGGTAATATGTAATTGTCAACCCTGGGATGGGTAATGCCAGTCTATAGCCATGTGGGACAGGTTATTTTGAGCACAAAAAGTGAACTTGACTAGGCTTAAAATGGCCTACAAGGGCAGCTAGCCTAATACTTATCTATAAGCCTATAGATTGGGGGTCTGTTCCTGAGCAGCAGTATCCTCTGCGAGTAATACCTGTCCTTCAATACCATTCTGTTTAAGTTGCAGAAGAGGTTTAGATCCCTAGACTGAGTATTTATGATGCCATTTGACTTGCTGATGTGCAGTAAATCCATTAGTATTGGATCGGATGATGCCTTGAACGTAGACACAGGTCAGAGGTCACCTCTTAGCAGTCTGTAGGGTACCTAGTATAGTGACAAGGCTTTGAGTCAATCCATGTAGAACATGTTGTTTAGGAGAGGACTCAGCACAGAGCACTGGGGGACTCCATTGGTGACTGGCTTCTTTGTGGAGTTAACGTTCCCTGTTATGATTTCCTGCATCCCATCTGTGAGCCAATTAGCAACCCAGTAGGTGACATAGGGGGTTAGCCCCAGTTAATTTAACTTTAATACTATGCCTGAGTGGGGAATTGTGTCAAACGCTTTGGCTAGGTCAAGGTATGTGGCATGTATTGTGTTTCCTTCATCCATTGTTTTGGTGACCTTTTCATAAAAATCAGCCAGGTTGAGCAAGAATAACCTGCCCTTGATGAATCCAAACTGAGATGGGTCCAGTGTTTCATGGTTCCCTACATCCTTACTGATTAGTTCCATGACAGATCTTTCCATGGCTTTCCATTTGAAGCTGGTCAGACCTGTGGCTTTGCAATTGCCTGTGTCTGTGAAAAGTGCTTCCTTATGCAAGGAAATCACTGTAGCTATACTCCATTTGCTTGGTACAAAACATGTATAGAGGCTGAGAATGTACAGTGTTGTTAGGAGTGTGACTAAGTCATGCTTCATGTTATTTAAGATGTATCCAGGGATATTGTCAGGACCCATCTTTGGAATACAATTACCTTTTAATAGCACTTTTAGGACTTGGTCTTGTGTGATTGCTTGAGGTGAGCCAGTACCAGGTATATCTTAAGAAATAGATGTTGAGATGGGTAAAGTTAGAGCTAACTTTGTTGGCCAGTAGGTTTGCTATATCTTCAGCCTCAGTACTGGTAATATCATTCACAATCAGCTCAGTGCATTGCTGAATTCTGCTTTTGAGATTTTGAAAATAACTAAAAAATGCCTTATGATATTTTTTAGCCTGGGTAGCTATTTTTGCCTTAACTTGGATTTGGTGGATTTTATTAATCTCCTGAGTTATTTATTCCAGTGAAAAGGGCTCTAACATTCTTGGAATTACTCTTCTTACTTTTGGTCAAAATTATTTTCCTTTATTATAAATCTTGCTGATACTATGTTTTCACCATGCAGCTTTGTTTCTGGGGTTTGCCTTGTACTTGTGCCTGTGGGGTACAGCTGCATTTGTATAGCTATCTACATGCTGGTTTGGTGAAGTGGTG
>NC_056731.1:1744470006-1744505006 GCF_019279795.1 Protopterus annectens
TTACAAGGTTTGTTGTAACATGAGGAGAATGTCAGCTCTTGGGGAAATCATCCAACCACAAATGAAACCCAATCACACAAATGGAGAAGGAAAAAGACTCATACGGGCCCCAGAAGTGTCAGTTATGGGCTAAACAATGTCTGCTGTTAAAAATCTCTTGATTATGGTACATCTCTTTCCAGTGGGAAGACATGGTTGGAGATTTTCTCTGGATCATCAGATTCAGCTGATGAACACCATTAGAATGCTAATAGTCTCTCTAAAAGTGTGACTGATTTTGAAAGTGTTAGCATTTCTAGTTATTTGTATTGACCAGCTTATTTTACTTGGGAGACTAAAGGGTCTTAAAGATCCATTAGCACTATATCTGTAGCAAAACTGACAGATAACATGACTTTTTTTATTCTTACTGTTATTCTTTGTTTCTTAGTTTAGGTTTGAACATGTTCAATGAAGTGATCCCATTAACTAACCCCACCCTTTTGTTGTTTTCTCTAGGGGTAATAGACTTGAAGGCTTATCAATGGTGAGGGTTTTTAATACTTACATGATCAGCATTTTTTTCCATTTATTAGTCAAATATATTAGAGAGGATTGTAAAAGATTGATGTTTCCCTGTATTTATGAAGGCATGGATTATGGTGCTGGTGGTGGGTGTTTCTCTATTGTTTTCAGTTTCTGTTGAAGAATCTATGTTAAGTGATAAGATGGTAAGGACAATGATATTGTGCTCATCCAACCTCATTTCAAAATTACAATAGGAAAAAAAGCCTTAACACCTTGGATATGTTAGCTGGAGCCACCTACCTGCACAAATCAGATCGCTAAACAACACCACAAGAATAAAAAAAAAACTACATAATCACCTTACCATTTGAAAAAGTATATTTGCTTTAGAGAAAATCACTCAGAGTCCACTACAGTCATACCCACCAAGCCCCTCTCTTGCAAATTGTTCAGCAAGTAAAACTGTATAGCCTTTGTACTTAGCTCTGCACTCTTTATCTTTCTCCTGATAATTTACACAAGGGTTAAGCATATTTTATACAAAACATTTGTTCTCAGTGTGTTTTCTTACTTTTGATAATACATTAGTATATGCACTCAGTTCATCTGTATAATGCCCACATTGTGTCACATAATTATGTTATTATTGTTTATTGCATGTCATAATACTGTAATAATGGCATCGGGGTTGATGGTCAGCATAATGGTTAAGGTGGTTACCTTGCAGACACAATGTACAGGGTATGATTCTCACTTTTTGTCACTCCCTGATTATTGGCTAGGCATGTAATAATATGCAAATGAATTGTCTTGTATTTACCTATGAACTTTCATTATATTGTCAAATGCTCTGTGAGCTCATGTTGTGGTTGAAAAGGGTGAGTAGGGGGGCGTGGCCAAGATGCCAAGGAGCTTGCTGCACTTTCTTGATGCTCTGCCTGAAATTATTTTTTCTGGCAGGATTTTTCGATTTTAACTCAAAAAATATTGAAGAATTTTCTCACAACTACTCATCTTGATATTGTGAACAACTTTATCAGAAGAAATCTTAATTTGTTAATTATTTATCAAGATATTTCCTGTCAGAAGTTCTGTCACTAGTTACAGACTGAAACAGCTATGAGTCACTCAAAGACCTCTCTACAAGACAGCACCATGAAAAAGGAACTACAAACAATAATTACTAGCATTCAGGATCTTTCTATGAAAATGGATAACTTAGAGAAGATTATGGAAAATATGAAGAAAGAAAGTAAGAAACTGATGATTGAAAGGAAATAATTACTGCTTACTCTGACCAAATAGTAGCTATAGAAGAATCAGTAAATGAAATCGATGGCAGACAAATGGAAAATGATAACAGATAAACTTTTTACTAATACAAAATAATCAGTTACCAGAAAAAGTGGAAGACCTGGAGTATAGATCCAGAAGAAACTACAGCAAGATCTATGGAGTTCCAGAGAAAATGGAAGGAAATAACATGATCATCTTTCTAAATGAAAGGCTACCAAAAGTATTAAATCTCCCTAAAGCTTCATCTTTCGGAATCGAGAGAGATCACAAGTCCCTGTCATATACACCTCCATCAAAAAATTAAACTTCTGTGAGATCTATCATTGTAAAATTCCTATCTACACAAGACAAATGCATAATATTAAGAGCTGCATGGTCAGGAAATCCAGTTCACGTCGATGGGAAAAATATAAGATTTGACAATGATTACACTTCCACAGTAATCACAAAGAGAAAAGCATGTATCCCACTTATTAAAGACTTAAAAAAACTAACATTAAAGCCCAGATTCCGGCCAGAATCAAAATTACCCTTTCGGATGGTCAAAATATTTTCAATACTCTTGAAGAAGTATCTGCCTTTGTAAGGAAAAGTAATCTGCTTGAGAAAGGAGAAGAAATGGGCCTGTCCTTACCTAGTCTGAAAAGACAAGCTACCAATGGCAAAATAACCACAGTTGATACATCCAGTAAAAAGCTTAAGGGTAAATAGCTTAGAAAACCATCACTCTCAAAATTTACTAACAAACAATACTTTTGAAAACACAGGAAACAAACGAAACCTTAAGGTACAAAGTTTCTTACTTATTTACTATATATATATATATATATATATATATATATATATATATATATATATATATATATATAGACAAGCTTACTGTCTTCTCTATTACTTTTCTTTATTTCTCACTTCTGCTCTCCCTTCCCTTCTTCCTTTATCTTTCATTCTCCTTATTTCATTTAGCATAATAATATATACATTTTCCAATTATTTTAATATAAATAAACTTGTTTAAATATTTAATTAAACATAAGTTGCAGCTTTATAAATTCTTTAAAACAAACATTTATTATGCAGGCTATGGATTATATCAACTGTAACATATCGTTGCTAGCAGCACTTATTGATATATTTTTTCCTTATCCATCTATACTTTTCAGTTAATCTCACAGATGTAGTTAATAACAGATAATAGCCCTCAAATAACAGTTCCACACAGTATTCAAATGATACAGACTATCTCCACATGCACTAATTACTATCAACACACCATATTCATTACATAAAGTTATATTATGATTTCTATACAATGTATGCATCTGTTGCGATCATATAGACATTTTACACAGACTTTATGATCTATTAATTAAGATGAGATAGATGTCAGAAATGTCTTTATTTACTAAGCAAATAGTGCTAATGTTATATTAATAAAGTCTGTGTGAAAATTGAGGGGAGTGGAATGGGAAGGAGGGTTTTAAATGTATTGCTTTACTTGCTTAAAATGAAGTATTTTGAATATTTTACTGTATTATTTAATTAACTCTCTGCCTGCTTTTTTCGTTATGCACGAGAGCCATACAACGTTTTTAACATAAACTATTTGTTTAAAATACCTTTCTGCTGCATTCTGCCACCAAAATTTCAAAAAAGCTTCAAAAAAACAGTTTCTCAAGCTTAGAACTATTCCTGCTTGCTCGTATGTTGATTCTATCACTGTAACAGCACGAATAGATGTGCAGGGTGACCTATGACCTCCTAGCGCATCTAGATGATGTTATGTGACGAGAACAAGGAAGTCAAAGCCACAGAATTGTCACAAACAAGAAGACTTTTAAAAAAATGAAAAGATGTACTCTATGTAAGTGCTAAACTCTGAATATTGTTGCAGAAAATGTTTTTTTTTTATAACAGTCAAATCCCGATCTTGTTAAAATGCATATTCTGTGTTATAATTAATTGTAAATAATGCAGCTACTTAAACAAGCATTTAACTGAAGTTTATAGATAGCCCAGCAGAAATGCTTTTATATGTCCAGTTTAATGAGAAAACTGAAACCAGTCTTCATTAATCTATAAAGAGAGTTGTTTATTAGTTTTTTGACAGTTATTGTTTTTTTCAGTTTAACTGATGTACTTGTATTTCCAGCTTAATGAAAGTCAGATGTTTGTTTCCAAAATACCATGGTTCTTATCTAAATATATTCTGTAGAAAAAGTACCAGTTCTCATTAATCTACAGAAAGAGTTACTTACTAGTTTTTTGATAGCTATTGTGTTTTCTAGCTTAACAAATGTACGCTTATGTACAATTTAACGAAGACAAGATGTGTATACAACCAGAATGTCATGGTCGTTATTTAAGTAAATTGTTTAGAAAAAGTATATGCATAACATTAATTACTGGAACAATGCAACTTTCTAAGTATAATCAGAGATATGTGAATGCAAACATACATTTATAGACGTATATACCACAATTACCTTGAATTTTTTAGACATTACTTGATGTCAGTTTGCCATATAGGAGTTAAAAAGGAGTCAAAGTGATATCAGTCATTTCTTTATAATGTAGTTCAATGCACATGTTAAAGCACTATGATCACTCACAAAGCGTATTCTCATAAATCAACTGTAAGAGTAATAATCTGGCATTATGGAGACACCTCGTTCAAATAAATCAGGTTAATAGCACTTTTTCAGTTAGTAGACCTACAGTTATGTATGTAGCTATCTAGCAAATATTGTACCAACAAGATTTTCTATGTAATACTGCCAAGTAAATATTCCTAATTGTTTACTGTATATGTATTTATAAATGAGAAGCAAAATATTACTTAATCAAAACTAATATTCTGTTGCTATTGTTTCACAAAGGTGGGAGGTGAGAGAGAGGAGAAAATGTATAAAACTTGTGTGTGCTTCTTTTATATATATATATATATATATATATATATATATATATATATATATATATATTTCTTTTTTCATGAAACGAAGTAGCTTTAGAGATTCATTTTCCTTAATATCATTCTGTTTTTTCCAATGATAGAAAATAGTAACACCACAGAGATGCAGATTATTGAGTCAAGTATAGATATAAATGATCTGACTAATTTAATTATTTCTCTGGGATCTTAATAACTTTATATTCAAAATTGTTGATAGTTTCAAGCTTTTTATTAAATATATCTGGGAAAATCATTATAGACTCATAGATAATCATAAGCTAACCCAGCCACAGGGGATGCACAAGCCAGTGCATTTCTTTGTGCCGGTCCCAAGCCCGGATAAATGGGGAAGGTTGCGTCAGGAAGGGCATCCGGCATAACATTTTGCCAAGTCATACATGCGGACAACAGTACAGATATACATACTGGATTGGTCGAGGCCTGGGTTAACAATGACCGCAACCAATACTGTTGGCCAACAGGGTGCTGGCGGAAATTGGGCTACTATTGGCCGAAGGAGGAGAAGAGGGGGAAGGCATATCTGAAGGCAGGTAAAGGCTAGGACTGTGATAGTGAGGGTCAGAACTTTGAATGTTGGCAGTATGACTGGTGTAGGGAGAGAGCTAGCTGATATGATGGACAGAAGGAAGGTTGGTATATTTTGTGTGCAAGAGACCAGATGGAAGGTGGGCAAGGCTAGGTGTATTGGAGGTGGGTTTAAATTGTTTTATCATGGTGTGGATGGGAGGAGAAATGGGGTAGGGTTTATCCTGAAGGAACAGTATGCTAAGAGTGTTTTGGAGGTGAAAGGAGTGTTGGATAGAGTGATGTTTATGAAGCTGGAAATTGATGGTGTAATGATGAATGTTGTTGGTGCATATGCTCCACAAGTTGGGTGTGCGATGGATGAGAAAGAAAAATTTTGGAGTGAGTTGGATGAAGTGGTGATGACTGTACCAAAGGGTGAGAGACTGGTGATTGGAGCAGATTTCAATGGGCATGATGGTGAAGGGAACAGTGGGGATGAGGAAGTGATGGGTAGGTATGGTGTTAAGCAAAGGAATGCAGAAGGTCAGATGGTAGTGGATTTTGCGAAGAGGATGGACATGGCTGTGGTGAATACATATTTTAACAAGAGAGTGGAGCATAGGGTGACATACAAGAGTGGAGGAAGATGCACACAAGTGGATTATATCTTATGTAGAAGGGCCAGTCTGAAGGAGATTGGAGACTGTAAAGTGGTGGCAGAGGAAAGTGTAGTTAGGCAGCATAGGACTGTGGTTTGTAGGATGACATTGGTAATCAAGAAGAGGAGGAGGAGTGTGAGGGCAGTACCAAGAATCAAATGGTGGAAAATGAAAAAGGGTAACTGTGAGGTGGAGTTCAGGGA
Organism: Protopterus annectens; assembly: GCF_019279795.1. Taxonomy (NCBI): domain Eukaryota; kingdom Metazoa; phylum Chordata; order Ceratodontiformes; family Protopteridae; genus Protopterus; species Protopterus annectens. Next base: position 1,744,476,153 of record NC_056731.1, read on the forward strand.
AGAGTTAAGACAGACACTGTGTGGCTTTGAAGAGTTACCGAATATCTGGGTAACTACAGCAGAGCTAGTAAGGGAGATGGCTAGAAAGGTGCTTGGTGTGACATCAGGAAAGAGGAAGGAGGACAAGGAGACCTGGTGGTGGAATGAAGAAGTACAGGAGAGTATACAGAGAAAGAGGCTGGCGAAGAAGAAGTGGGATTGTCAGAGAGATGAAGAAAGTAGACAAGAGTAATAGGAGATGATGTGCATGGTAAAGAGAGAGGTGGCGAAGGTTAAGGATAAGGCGTATGAAGAATTGTATGAAAGGTTGGACACTAAGGAGGGAGAAAAGGACCTGTACCGATTGGTTAGACAGAGGGACCGAGCTAGGAAAGATGTGCAGCAGGAAAAGGTGATAAAGGATAATGAGGGAAACATACAAGTGAGGAGAGTGTGTTGAGCAGATGGAAAGAGTACTTTGAGGGGCTGATGAATGAAGAGAATGAGAGGGAGAGAAGGTTGGATGATGTGCGGATAGTGAATCATGAAGTGCAGTGGATTAGCAAGGAGGAAGTAAGAATAGCTATGAAGAGGATGAAGAATGGAAAGGCTGTTGGTCCAGATGACATACCTGTGGAAGCATGGAAGTGTTTAGGTGAAATGGCAGTGGAGTTTTTAACTAGATTATTTAATGAAATCTTGGAAAGTGAGAAGATGCCTGAGGAATGGAGAAAAAGTGTTTTGGTACCGATTTTTAAGAATAAGGGTGATGTGCAGAGCTGTAGTAACTGCAGAAGGATTAAATTACTCAGTCACAGCACAAAGTTATGGGAAAGAGTAGTGGAAGCTAGGTTAAGAAGGGATGTGATAATTAGCGATCAGCAGTATGGTTTCATGCCAGGAAAGAGTACTATAGATGCAATGTTTGCTCTGAGACTGTTGATGGAGAAGTACAGAGAAGGTTAGAAGGAGTTGCACAGTGTCTTTGTGGACTTAGAGAAAGCATATGACAGGGTGCCTAGAGAAGAGTTGTGGTATTGTATGAAGAAGTCGGGAGTGTCAGAGAAGTATGTAAGAGTGGTACAGGATATGTACGAGGGTAATGTGACAGCGGTGAGGTCTGCGGTGGGAGTGATGGATGCATTTAAGGTGGAGGTGGGATTACATCAAGGATCAGCTCTGAGCCCTTTCTTATTTGCAATGGGGATGGACAGGTTGACAGACGAGATCAGACAGGAGTCCCTGTGGACTATGATGTTTGCAGATGACATTGTGATCTGTAGTTAGAGTAGGGAATGAGTGGAGACCCTGGAGAGGTGGAGATATGCTCTAGAGAGAAGAGGAATGAAGGTCAGCAGGACTAAGACAGAATATATGTGTGTGAATGAGAGGGAGGATAGAGGAATGGTGAGGATGCAGGGAACAGAGGTGGCGAAGGTGGATGAGTTTAAATACTTGGGATCAACAGTTCAGAGTAATGGTGAGTGTGGAAGAGAGGTGAAGAAGAGAGTACAGGCAGGATAGGGTGGAGAAGAGTGGCAGGAGTGATTTGTGACAGACGAGTACCAGTAAGAGCGAAAGGGAAGGTCTACAAGAGGGTATTGACACCAGCTATGTTGTATGGGTTGGAGACAGTGGCAGTGACAAAAAGGAAGAAGTCAGAGCTGGACATGGCAGAGTTAAAGATGTTAAGATATGCACTGGGTGTGACAAGGGTGGACAGGATTAGGAATAAGTAAATTAGAGGGTCAGCCCAGGTTGGAAGGTTTGGATACAAAGCCAGAGAGGCAAGATTATGTTGGTTTGAACATGTGCTGAGAAGGGATGCAGGGTATATTGGGAAAAAGATGCTAAGGATGAAGCTGCCAGGTAACAGGAAAAGAGGAAGGCCTAAGATAAGGTTTATGGATGTGGTGAGAGAGGACATGCAGGTGGTTGGTGTGACAGAGCAAGATGCAGAGGACAGGAAGACATGGAAACAGATTATCCACTGTGGTGACCCCTAACGGGAGCAGCCGAAAGAAGAAGAAGAAGATAGCTAATCATAAGCTACCTAAATGCATTAATATATTTTTACTTCTGCAGTAATACACATAGGTTCTTTGTTTCAAGATAAATCTATGATTTAGTTTCACAATGATAATTGCATTTAATATACATAATTACCACACATAATCTGTTAAAATTAATCGCATACTTCTTGATATTTTAATATTCAAGTTAGTAATAATTTTGAAGGGTTGCCCTTTTTTTTCTCTTTTTTTTTTCTTCTTATTACATTCTCTACAGTTATTGTAATGGCAGTAACACACAACAGATGAAGATTACTTTTCTTAGGATGGACAAAGGTGGTTTAGATGAGTCTCTCATCAAACCGGGAATTAAATATTCCATGTTTAGAGTTGTATAAAGTTTTACGTTTTATAGTTATGTTCAATTTACATGTTATGTCCACAACAGAACCTTTACTATCTAGGAAAATCTATAGGAATGTTTTCTTATAAATGCATATCTTTAAATGAGAATGGACTCAACAACCCTATAAAGAGAGGAAGCTTAACCAAATATTTGAAAACTAAGAAAATAGATATTGCATTCTTGCAAGAAACCCATATAATAGAAGAAGATTTCGACAGGATGTCTTTCAATGGCTACTCAATACTTGCAGAATCCCACTTTCGGACTAAAAGAAGAGGCACCATGATATTATGGAGGAAAACATTACCAGTACCTAAAATAATTGACTCATACTCGGATAAAAATGGCATGTTTTGCTTAATTATTCTAGAAATAAATAAAAACTAATCACACTAGCTAACACTTATTGGATACCTGGTATCGGTGCTGAAACAGTGAATAAATATCTGGATTTACTTTCAATTAAATCTAAAGGAGATATAATACATGCAGGAGACTTCAATTGTATTCTTTCTGGAAGTGACACTACTAAATGTGATAATTTTAAGATAGCTGCACCTCCTAAAAGATTGAATAATTTCATCACTCTTTCAAATATAAAAGATATTTATGAAAAAATAGAACCTAAATCCCTAAAATACATACATTACTCATACAAATTTGGTACACAAACTATTATCGATAAAGTATTGGTTACTAATAATTTACTCTCTAAAATTCAGGAAGTTTTCATTAGCTCCTGTCCAATGTCTGACCACAATGCTATTTTCTTTAAAATCAACTTGAAACCTACTCATTTAGTATATTGGCAAAGAATACCAGCATACATTGTTAAATTAACTGGGTTTAAGGAATGGCTGTTGAAAGAAATAAAGATATTTCTTAACATAAATGACAATGATAGTACTTCTAAAGTTGTCTGGGATACAGTAAAATCTTACATTTTTGGTAAAATCAAAACCTGGTACCTGAACAAAAGAAAGGAATAGGATAGTGAACTATCAAAAATACAATTAAAAATTGATGAGTTAAAAAGAAATCTAAACAATAAGGGCGTAAACGCAAATGAAGAACTGAAACAACTAAACCTAAAATACAAGAAAATTCTGAATCACAAAGTGGCAATACATTTAGAAAGAATAAAAATACACTCTTATTCTGTTAACCCAAAAAATGTGCATAGATTAGCTGTGAAATCAAAAAACTTAACCAGTGTTAAACATAGGTTCATAGGTTCATAGGTAGGTAATAGGCTATCGGCCCAAGGGCCTAAGTAAGCCTAGCCAACAAGGTTCCCTGGCTTATGCCACCCAAGAAAGTTAATTTTCTGTGCCCCTGTCAAGCAGAGCCACAGAAGTGATCCTTGGGGTGTATTTCCTATTTCCCATCCACTCATCAAGATTTTTCTTGAAGAGTGCTAATGAGGAACTTTGCTTGACATAGATGGGTAGCTTGTTCCAGAGTATAGGAAGTCTCTGGGACAGGAATCTATCCCTCCAGCACGTCCTGTTTATTTTAGTGACAAGGTTTAGGTCCCTAGAGCGTGTAGCTCAGAGCGATTGGGATTTCTTTAGGTGTAGCATGTCCAACAGCTCTGGGTTTAACGTAGCTTTATATGTTAGGCAGAGATCTCCTCAGAGTAGGTGATATGCTATTGAGTAAAGCTGGAGTTTTTTGAGATGGTCAGTGTAGGGCATCTGTTTGAGGCCAGTAATCCTCTTTGTGAGGTACTTCTGTGGCCTTTCCAGCTGCTGCAGATGTCTTGCGAGGTACATTCCAAAAGGGGCATTGTACTCTATAATGGGTCCTGGATGAGAATCCTTTTCTGATGAGGTGTGCCACATAGAAGGATTTCCTGTCTACTGTGGTGATGTGATTATAAAAGGAGAGACTACTGTCCACCTGGGTCACCAAGGTCTCTTATCACACATTCAGCATTAAGTAGATTGCTGTTTATGTGGTAGTTTATGGGCACAGAGTTTTTACCAAAGGGGATGACAATACACTTTTTGGCATTGAGCTTGAGGCCATGTCTCTGACACCAGGCATCTGTCTCAGTGAGGCCCTTCTGTAAGACTCATCTATGGCTCCTAGTTTGCAGTCATCTGCAAACTTCATTAGCCAGAGGTCTTCTGTGTTAGCCTGTACTTCAGAGAAGTAGATACCAAACAGGAGAGGTCCCAGGACTGAACCCTGTGGTACTCCACTTGGCACTGGTTTGAAGTCAGATTTGGAGTCTGCAACTTTTACAATGTGAGTTCTGTCAGTGAGCCAGTTGGCAAACCATCTTGTGACATAGAGATTTATACCTAGTTTAGTGAGTTTAGTTATAATTCCAGAATGGAGGATGGTGTCGAAAGCCTTGGCGTGGTCACGATAGGCTGTGTGAACCACCTTACTGTCATCTACGGGTTTGGTGACTGCCTCAAAGAAGTCGATCAGGTTCAGAAGGCGTGATCTGCCTTTCACAAACCTGAACTGGGTGGGGTCCAAACTTTGGAGGTTACTAATGTCTTTGTTTATGAGTTCCATGATGATACATTCCATGGCCTTGCAGACCAGGCTCGTCAGACTAATAGATCGATAGTTCCCGGGATCAGTGATGGCTCCTGCTTTGTGGAGTGGGATAACTGTTGCTGTGCACCATTCAGTGGGCACAAAGCCTGATGTGAGACTATGATTGAACATGGTGCTTAGGGTGGGGAGCCAGTGCCTTCTGAAGTTCATGTAAAATGCACCCTGGGATGTTGTGCAGTCCCATGGATGCTGTGTTTTTGATTTTAGAGAGTGCAGATTTTACCTGCATAGATTTGATTACAGGGACTCTGCATTCTTCCTGTATAGATATGGGACTTTAGGGGGTGAGAGGGGGGTAAAGTTATTACTGAACCTATCTGCCAGGATGTTGTCAATATCAGTTGGTTCTGTAATTTTCGTGCCATTGTGCTGTAACTCAGAGCAGATCTGGGTGTTGCCATTGAGATTCTTCACATAGCTATAGAATGCTTTGTGGTTGCCCTTAGAATCAGTGGCAATTTTGTTTTCGTAGCTAGCTTTGGACAATCTTATAAGGGATCTCAACTTCTTACTGAGGATGACCAGGGAGCTCCTCCACTCATGGGATTTTACTCTCTTTTGCAACAGTTTCTTCCTTGTTGTAGAGTTTGTTTATGGCAGGGAACAACCAGGTTGGCTTCCTTTTTTTTGGAGGATAGCATCTTGGTTCTGTTTGGGATAGCATGATCCATGCACTCGTGTAAATGCTTATAGAGTGCATTTGTGTAGGATTCAGCAGTAACTGTATTGTCCATCTGCATGAGTGTCATGAAGTTCGCCACTTCTGTCTTAAGAAGCATGAAGTTGGCTTTGGAGAAATTTTTTACCATGGTTTCCTTAATGTTAGGTGGGGGTGGGATGTGGATATCTAGAGTGATTAGCTTATGGTTGGATCTGCCCAACGAGGAGCTGACTTCAGGTGTGGAACACCAGTCACTCATGTTGGTAATGACTAGGTCTAGGATACTGCTGCCCCTGGTGGGGGTGTGGATAAGTTGATCCAAGCCATTGGAATTTATGAATTCCAGAAAGCGTTGAGCAAAGGAGTTGGTACATGAGTAGTTTCCCCGGTTAATGGTGGGGTAGTTGAAATCACCCATTATTGGGGTGTTTGGTTGAACCCAAATATTTTCCAGTATATCAAGAAAAGAGGAGTGGGAATCCTGGGGCATGGTGGGGGATCTGTAGCAAGCTACAATTTGAATTGCAGTTTTGCTCACAGTTCGTTGCACTTGAATAACCTCGGACGCATTATGCTGCGCAACTAGCATGGAGGTATAAATATCTTTAATGAATATGGACACACCTCTGCCTTTGGCATTCTGGTCCAGGTTAGATGGCTGAAAAGTGTGGTATGAGTTATAGCATAGTAATGCAGGGGTGCTCTCTAAAGCCTTGAACCAGGTCTGAGTCACTGTACAGATATCAATGTTCTTCATTTTAAGGAGTGCCTCGAGTGAGTGCATTTTGAGATTTAGACTTCTAGCATTGAGTAGCATTACCCTCAGTTTTTGCTTGCCTGTTTCTGTTACAGTGGTGAATTTGTCATTTGAACTTGCTTAAAAAAGGCACTATAGGGGCAGCAAGACCGTTAGCCAGTATCCAGAATCTCAGGTGCGGCAGGTGCAGGGTATCTCTGGCAAAGCATCATGGTCTGTTGACCATGTCATCCAAGGCAGATAGAAATTGGATCCCCTTAGAATGACACCAGAAGCATAGCCAATTGTTGAAGTCAATATTTTTTTCCTTGTACTGCGGTATCATTCTAGGTGATGGCAGGATGCTACTCAGGGCTAGGATCATACCTGCCTGGGCTACAAGATCGGAGAGCTCTTCCATGTTTCTTTTCATGTAGTCCAGGGAGGTATGTCTCAGGTCATTCACACCAACATGGACAATGAGAGAGTCATATTTGTACTTGTTGTGAAGTGACCTGAGTGCATGAGTTATTTGGTGGATCCTGGCACCCAACAGGCAGCTGACAGTAACCTTCTGTAGCCTGGTGAGTGGGACATCAGTGTGCCTGACTATAGAGTCACCTATGACTAGTGTGTTGGGTACGTTGTTTTGCCTTTTGGGCTGTGGTTTATTGGTACACTGTGTCTGTGGGCTATGTGTCATTTATGTTGTGTTGGGGTGGAGGTTGCTTGCGTTTCTGCGTTGGAGGTCTCTGTTGCATGAGCAGATTATTATTGAGAGCCTCTGTGAATGTTTTTGTGTTTCTATGTGTAGAAAGGCCAGTCTGAAGGAGATTGGAGACTGTAAAGTGGTGGCAGGGGAAAGTGTAGTTAGGCAGCATAGGATGGTGGTTTGTAGGATGACATTGGTGATCAAGAAGAGGAGGATGAGTGTGAGGGCAGCACCAAGGATCAAATGGTGGAAATTGAAAAAGGGTAATTGTGAGGTGGAGTTCAGGGAAGAGTTAAGACAGGCACTGGCTGGTAGTAAAGAGTTACTGAATAGCTGGGTAACTACAGCAGAGCTAATAAGAGAGATGGCTAGAAAGGCGCTTGGTGTGACATCTGGAAAGCGGAAGAAGGACAAGGAGACCTGGTGGTGGAATGAAGAAGTACAGGAGAGTATACAGAGAAAGAGGTTGGTGAAGAAGAAGTGGGATTGTCAGAGAGATGAAGAAAGTAGACAAGAGTATAAGGAGATGAGGTGCATGGCAAAGAGAGAGGTGGTGAAGGCTAAGGATATGGCGTATGAAGAGTTGTGTGAAAGGTTGGACACTAAGGAGGGAGAAAAGGACCTGTACCAATTTGCTAGATAGAGGGACTGAGCTAGGAAAGATGTGCAGCAGGTAAAGGTGATAAAGGATAATGAGGAAAATGTACTCACACGCGAGGAGAGTGTGTTGAGGCAGATGGAAAGAGTACTTTGAGGCGCTGATGAATGAAGAGAATGAGAGGGAGAGAAGGTTGGATGATGTGTGGATAGTGAATCATGAAGTGCAGTGGATTAGCAAGGAGGAAGTAAGAATAGCTATGAAGAGGATGAAGAATGGAAAGGCTGTTCGTCCAGATGATATACCTGTGGAAGCATGGAGGTGTTTAGGTGAAATGGCAGTGGAGTTTTTAACTAGATTGTTTAATGAAATCTTGGAAAGTGAGAGGATGCCTGAGCAATGGAGAAAAAGTGTTTTCATACCAATTTTTAAGAATAAGGGTGATGTGCAGAGCTGTAGTAACTACAGAGGGATTAAACTGATCAGTGACAGCTTGAAGTTATGGGAAAGAATAGCGGAAGCTAAGTTAAGAAGGGAGGTGATGATTAGTGATCAGCAGTATGGTTTCATGCCTGGAAAGAGCACTACAGATGCGATGTTTGCTCTGAGAGTGTTGATGGAGAAGTACAGAGAAGGTCAGAAGGAGTTGCATTGTGTCTTTGTGGACTTAGAGAAAGCATATGACAGGGTGCCTAGGGAAGAGTTGTGGTATTGTATGAGGAAGTCGGGAGTGTCAGAGAAGTATGTAAGAGTGGTACAGGATATGTACGAGGGTAGTGTGACAGCGGTGAGTTCTGCGATGGGAGTTATGGATGTGTTTAAGGTGGAGGTGGGATTAAATCAAGGATCAGCTCCGAGCCCTTTCTTATTTGCATTGGTGATGGACACGTTGACAGACGAGATCAGACAGGAGTCCCTGTGGACTATGATGTTTGCAGATGACATTGAGTAGTTAACAGGTGGAGGACACCCTGGATATGTGGAGATATGCTGCAGAGAGAAGAGGAATGAAGGTCAGCAGGACTAAGACAGAATATATGTGTGTGAATGAGAGGGAAGATAGAAGAATGGTGAAGATGCAGGGAGTAGAGGTGGCGAAGGTAGATGAGTTTAAATACTTGGGATCAACAGTTCAGAGTAATGGTGATTGTGGAAGAGAGGTGAAGAAGCAAGTACAGCCAGGATGGAGTGGGTGGAGAAGAGTGCCAGGAGTGATTTTTGACAGACGAGTACCAGTAAGAGTGAAAGGGAAGGTCTACAAGATGGTAGTGAGACCAGCTGGGTTGGAGACAGTGGCATTGACAAAAAGGCAAGAGTCAGAGCTTGACGTGGCAGAGTTGAAGATGTTAAGATTTGCACTGGGTGTGACGAGGATGGACAGGATTAGGAATAAGTATATTAGAGGGTCAGCCCAGGTTGGAAGGTTTGGAGACAAAGCCAGAGAGGCAAGATTACGTTGGTTTGGAAATGTGCTGAGGAGGGTTGCAGAGTATATTGGGAAAAATATGCTAAGGATGAAGCTACCAGGTAACAGGAAAAGAGGAAGGCCTAAGATAAGGTTTATAGATGTGGTGAGAGAGGACATGCAGGTGGTTGGTGTGACAGAGCAAGATGCAGAGGACAGGAAGAAATGGAAACAGTTGATCCGCTGTGGCGACCCCTAATGGGAAGAAGAAGATGTGTGGATTTTGGTAGTGTAGGTTTAGTGGGACTATGTGATGAATGTGGTGTGGTGCAAGTCTTCACCTTCTCCTCTTGACTGTCAAGTTCAGTCTTGGTTGGAGAGAGCTTTACCTCCAGTTTGGCTAGATAAGTGCATCTCTCACAGGTTGTGGTGTTGGGTGGTAGGAGAAGAGGGTTGTCTGTGTATATGAGGCAATTGCTGCATTGTTCCAAGATGCCCAGATTCATCAGATAGACATGAGAATACTGGGAGCTGACTCTTGGACATGCCTGAATAAAAAGCTACTTTCCTCTAGACAATTGAGGAAAGTGAGTATAAGAGCTGTTTTTCTCTAACCAAGTGAGGAAAGCAAGTACATATCTCATTTGCTCACTCAACCGAGTACAGTGAGATCATATTTTGACTTCAGACCCTCCTACCAGTCCCATCTGTTCAGCTCTATCCCAGCTCTATTCCAGTCTAGTCTCATTAGCTCATTCTACCTAATACAGAGAGAACATTTGTGAAGGGTAAGCCACTTAGGTCCTTCATTTTGAATTATCTTCTGCTTCTCCTTTCTCCCTTTCCACTTTCCAAAAAACATTTTTTTCTAAGCTTGTTTCCTGCCTTTCCTGTAACTACTCTAGTCCAGATACAGATTTGCTGTAACCAGGACTGTTTGTAAGCTTCTGAGCCCTCCAAACCTTTCTGTTTTGGAGGCAAGCCTTCTAGCTTATCAGTGGGAGTGGAAGCACTAGGCAGCCTGTCTGCCACAAGAGTTGTTTCTGGCCCAAAAATTGCAGTGTATTGGCCGTTTGGGCAGTCTGGCTTAAAAGTCCGCATTTGCACTTGTTTCCCACCTTTCCTGTAACTAGTCTAGTCCAGATACAGATTTGCTGTATCTAGGACTGCTTGTAAGCTTCTGAGCCACCCAAGCCTTTTTGCTTACAAGCAGTCCTGGATATAGCAATTCAAAGACATATAAGAGAAGTTGCTGATGAAACTAAAAATAAAACTAAAATTGTAACAGATTTAGAAGAAATTCTTGAGACTTTCAGAAAGCATTACGAAATAATAAATAACACAAATCTAAGTATTAAAAACAACGTACTAAAAGATAACTTCTTAAAAGAGAACATAAGCAATAAATTATCAATAGAACAAAATACCAAACTTCTTAAACCATTAACATTAAGAGAACTAAAAGAGAGGATTCAAAGTCTCAAGAATAATAAAGCTCCAGGATTAGATGGATTAATAGGAGAAATTTATAAATTACTCCCAGATGAAGACACTTTTAGAAGCTTTTGAAGAATTTAGAAAAAAGACAAGCTTATTCCCCTCCTGGAAATATGCCATGATTTCTCCTATCCTAAAACATGACAAAGATCCCAGATGAGTAACTTCTTATCGTCCCATTTCACTATTAAATGTGGACTATAAAATTTTTACATCAACACTTGCTAACAGATTAAATCAATTGATGCCCAATCTAATAGTTAATGACCAAACAGGCTTCATCCTAAATAGAAGAGTACAAGATAGTGTTATCAGGCTCCTATCCTTAGTAGATCATGCAAACAAGAAAAAGAAAGAACTGTCAGTTATTAGCCTAGATTTAAACAAGGCATTTGATTCCATAAACTGGTCCAATTTATTTAAAGTATTAGAAGTATATAACTTCTCTCCTGATTTTATTGATGTAATTAACAGATTATACGTAAACTCAATGTCATGCATTAAAATTGGAACTTTCTTATCAGGTCCACTTAACATCCTAAAAGGTACTAAGCAAGGCTGCCCACATTTCCCCTTATTGTTTGCCCTATCAGTAGAACCTCTAGCTAACTACATAAGAGCAAACCATAATATAATGAGATTTTCTGTTAACCCAAATTACAATTCCAAAAAACAACTTTTTGCAGATAATATCATGCTAACAATTGGAAACAGATTCCTCTATAGATCATATAACAAAATCCCTGCAAGTTTTTGAAGAGGTTTCAGGCCTAAGTTTCAATCACACCAAAACAGAAACTTTATTAATAAATAAAAGGGTAGACACTTTATTAAGAAAGCATAGTAATTTTAATTGGGCAAATGACACCCTTAAATACTTAGGAATATACATAAAATGAAGCTGGAATAATACTATAAAAACAAACTACAAATATTTATTATCTACAATTAAGGAATGTTTAAGTAGATGGAATAAAATGCATTTCATGATATCATCATATTACCCAAAATTCTGTTCTATTTCCAAACTATAATTGCCTCTCCATCCAAAAAAGTAATGAAGCAACTAAATTCTTTGTTAATACATTTTCTTTGATTTCTCCAAAAGCCAAGAAATAGTCATGCATGGCATTACAGAAGCTGGAAAGATGGAGAAATCACATTTCCAAATTTAGAACTTTATGCAGAATCAGTCATACTTAATGTGACAAGTCAATGGTTAAGTTCCAAATATATTTCTAACTGGAAAAATCTTCATGTAATGATTCTATTATCTGACATTGATACAAATACTGACAATAATATGTTCTCAGAAAATAAAAAAAATCTTTCTTGTGATCAAAGACCATCCCCCAGATTCAGCAAGCCCTGTACGGTGTGCAGGAACAGTGCAGGAGCTCCAGGAGGCAAATATGTCCGCCGTGCGATCCAGAAATAAGCTGCAGGGACGTGCACAAGCGCTCCTGCACTATTCCTGCATGAACGCAGCTCCTGTATGCAAATTACCCCAATTTGCAGGTGAAAACCATGCAAATGAGGTGAATTTGTGATCTATGAAGCTGGCAGCCAATCGTGAAGGACTAGTGTAATGTGCAGAAATGTACTTGGTTAGTAACTGATTACATTTCTGCAAACTACAAAATGGAGCTATAACATTTCCAAATAAAGGGTGTATATAATGTGTAAAGCATGCCAATGGCCAAATATATGGCCATTGGCATGGAAAACAGTTAAAAAAATAAATAAATAACTTTTATTTTTTTAGCCGATTTCAGCTGTTTAAGCGTAGGGCAGCAGCGCACAAATGGGATCGGGGCGAAAATATAAAAAATAACTTGAAATAAGCATTCTAACCAAAATCACTATTTTTGCCATAATATTCAATGGCAGGCAGAAGACAACATGGCCAGTGAATAGTGGTTGCCAAGGGGTGGAGGCTCAGTGTGGGATCTGTAACTATCCATTAGCAGGCAATGCTATGCAAATGGGGGGAATGATACTGAATCCCAGATTTCCCCTCAATACTAGTCAGCACCCAACAGTGTAAGTGCAGGAATGGCTTGGTTCAAGCCTAAGAGCTAGTATACATCATAGGGGTATGTGTCAGGCATACTATAAGTGGATTGGAGCCCTGTGGCTCGGGTTTGCCCTTAGCTTAGCAGAGCTAACAAAGGGGTGTGTCTGAGGCTGCCTAGCACTCTTTACATTGCATAAGCAGGTGTGCATGCCACGCACTGGGTTTTAAAGGAAAAAAAAAAAGTAAACCAAGAAATAGCAGCTCTGTCCACATTTCAGCACTGTGTTTGTGCGGCGCGCCCCTGGGCTTAAATAGGAAGGCAATGGGAAGGGAAAACAGCAGTAGGAAGGTAATCAAGGAGAACTAGCATAGCTGGCAGGTGAAATGTATCAGAATCAACCAATTACATAGGCAGCAGCCCAGCCCAGAATACTGCTATAAACTATGCAAACACCTTTCCCTCTGTTTTTTCCCACATACTCTACACCACCAGTGTATACAAGCGAGAAAGTTTTAACAAACAAAAACAACAAAATGAAAGGGACTGCAGCAGCTATCATATCAACATGTGGAAGAAGCTGAGGGTGGTGAGGATGAGAATGCTGTCAACCAACCCACAGTGAGGAGATGGAGAAGAGTGTATAGACCCAGGGTAACCTACCAGGGGCTACATGAGCTGCAGATAGTGGAGAGCTATATGGTGGACAGGGACCTTCCACAGCAAATTGTTGAGCTAAGCCGGCCACACCTGACACACAGAACTAACAAACGGGAACCCATCCCAGTGGATACCAAGGTATGTATAGGCCTATAAATACTAGCCACAGGTACCTTCCAAAGGCCAACTGGGGATATCATGGGGATGTCACAGGCATCAGCATCCACGGTACTCCACCAGTTCCTGGATGCCATGTCAGCACATGCTGGTGAGCTCGTATATTTCCCCAACACCTGTGAGGCGTTGGCCAGCAATATGCATCTCTTCCACCAAATAGCAGAATACCCTGAGGTAGTGGGTGCTATAGACTGCATGCACATATGCATCAAAACACCAACTGGTGAGCAGGGTAGGGTCTACATCAACCACAAGGGCTTCGCCTCCATCTGCTGCCAGGTCATGTGTGATGCCCAGGACATTATACTGAATGTGTCTGCTGGCTGCCTTGGACGATATCACAATTCCCACATCTGGCATCTGACACAGCTGTACAAGAGATTTGCCAATGGGGACAATCCCTTATGGTCACCTAGTGGGGAATGCTGGTTACACACTGGAGCCGTAGCTGATGACACCCATCAGAAATGTACACACACCCGAACAAGAACTCCATAATGAGGCACATGCACAGACCGGAATTATAATAGAGTGTGAGTTTGGCATGCTCAATTCACTGTTCCGGTGCCTGGACACATCCGGTGGAGCCTTGAAGTACTCACTAGCTACATGTACTCAAATTGTCATTGTATGTGCCATGCTACACAATATGATCCTGCAGAAACAGCTGCAGCAGGAACAGCACGGGGCAGGGCCACACAGCCCCCCATCATTGCCAAGGCCTGCACAGGCACAGAGTGACTCGGAGGAGGAACAACCTCAGCCTGCCCCAGTAGGCAGAAGGAGGCATTCCCAGTATGCCCTGGCCTTGGCAAAGAGGCAACATATAGCACATACACTGACACAGTAGGGACCCAGGGAATGACACCTCTCTCTGACTCACACATACAGTAAAAGAGATGCCAAACATGATACTACCTGTGCTCAACTATGTATAGGGAGTGTATTGTGTGCATCTGACATAGGCAGCCCTCCAGCACTATCCTCAATCCTGGCACAGCCACAAGTCACTCTTCTTACCAATTGCCGAATGGAGTAGTATGTGTTGTTACTTGTATCTATGGTGTGGATGTGAGCATACAAGGGAATAGGGTGGCTGAATGGGATGCCAGCAGATAGAAGACACCTATAGTGGCAGCATGACATCTGTAACAAATACTGATGTCATCATAATAGCCAGTACTACACATGGTGACAAAACCCACTGCAGGAAATGTGTTGGGCCACATATGTTTCCATATGACACACACATGCCAGTCAGGGAGGCTCACTTACCCGACAACAGTCTCAGCCAGCAGGACAGGTGTAGACAAACACAAACAAAGGCTGTACTAAGGCCTCTGAATGATGGCTATGGGTAGCCCCCCCCCCCAGGCCTACACAGACAGACTACATCAGGTCAGGCAGTGGGATGTTAGTTCTGAAGGGTAAGAAGTCAGAAACTGATATGCAGGTCAATCAAACCTAAGACCTGTAGTACCCTGATATGCCTCTAGTCAGCATGATAGGTTAGAATACAGAATGAAATGGAATACTTGACATACCAATACAGTCATAGCAAATGTGTACAAGTGTCAGCTGTGCCCCTCCAGTCCTATGTATAAATGTAGTAACAGTCAGGTGTGCCCCCCCAGTCCTATGTAGAAATGTAGTAACAGTCTGGTGTGCCCCCCAACCTGATGTAGACACATTTTAACAGTCAGGTGTGCCCCCCAGTCCTATGTAGAAATGTAGTAACAGTCTGGTGTGCCCCCCAACCCGATGTAGACACATTTTAACAGTCAGGTGTGCCCCCCAATCCTATGTAGAAATGTAGTAACAGTCAGGTGTGCCCCCCATGCCTATGTAGACATGTAATGACAGTCAGGTGTGCACCCCCCCAATCCTATGAATAAATGTAGTAACAGTCTGGTGTGCCCCCCAATCCGATGTAGACACTTAGTAACAGTCTGGTGTGCCCCCACCAATATGATGTAGACACGTAGTAAGAGTCAGGTGTGCCCCCCCAATCCTATGTAGAAATGTAGTAACATGTATGTGTAAGTATAATATCAGTGGAACACAGATTACCTGAGCTGGCCAAGGTAGCAGGATAGATTGTAGCATTTGTACAATATGCAGGTATGCATATGTTAGGCTTGTGTGTGTTTCATATCGTGTGAGAGTGGTCAATATGTATGCATGGTGAGGTTTGTCCTAGTGGCCATTGCCCAGTACTGATGATGACAGGGCCAAGTCCTCACAACTGCAGTGCCAAACACAATGCTCCCCAGTATAACACATTCTAGCAGTAAGCCACTGTAAACGTATGGAGGTAATATGTGTCACCATCTGAAAGCTGGACATGGCATGATTGTTGGGCCAGATATACAAGCAGCACAGAGGGAAAAGTACCCCAGACAGACAGTGTATAATGTGTAACCATTAAATGGACACACCCTTGGAATTGTACATACAGGTTTGCAGCACATTGTCTGGACCTGTAGTAGGGGATGCAGATGTCATCTGGCCAAACACTTGCAGACTAGAAAGGTCAAAGGAATGATGTATTGAGAAACAGTTGATGTCCCTGCACAAGCCAGCATAAGTGGATTGCCCCATGCATATTTGTGAGTCAGATGCAAGTAGTGACCATAGCACACATGCACCCAGCTCGCCCAGCCACCACTCACATGTACCTCTCCGGTCTTATCCTTGCTGTTGGGAATGAGTACAATATGACCCCCACCTGTGTATGGCAATAGCGAAAGAATGCAGCATGCAGTGCAGGTGTCCCAAGCAGGTGTGTCCCTAGCTGTAAGCACCACCCTGCCAGCATCCACACCACTTGATCAATACTGACAGAAAGTATTGGCATGAACACCTACCACACCTACCCTGTCACTCCAGGGGAATATACTGTATTGCAGTCTGGGACTGTAGGACTGACAGAATACAACAGCCTGCTACAGCTGACCTGCATTACTACCAAATGGCCTACAGTCCTCTGCCAAAGGTCTGTGTCTCACCCGTACTGCCAATGTATGTTATGTCATGGATTCCCAAATAGCAACATAACACAGTCCACAGAACCCATATGCAAGGCCATGTGGAAAAACCACAGTAACACATCCACCATGTCCCACTGCATGAACTGTGGACCAACACCAATACACTGCTGTGATGAGGTGATAACTATAGGGAAAGTATCAGAGAATGTTCGCATAATGTATGGAAGTGGATAGAATAACAGGGGTGGGTGGGAGCATGGGCAGCATGGAATGTGCGAAGTCTGAAACATAGCCGTGTGCACATACTATCCCTGGCTGCAAACACAAGAATAGGTGGCTACAAACCTGCTCGTAAACCACAATATGGGTAATGTCCTGACGTATGACCCCTGCCTCTGGGTAACCTGTGTGAATCTGTACAGCTGTGAGGTATTGCCACAGCAAGATAAGGCCATACTGTCACGTCAATGGATGTACAAGTATGGGATCCTCTGCCACCACTGTACCAAGGTGCTGAACCAGTTGCACAGACCCAGCAGCAAGTGTCTGCAGCTCCCCCTACAGAATGGCATTAGTTTGCAGGAATATGTAGGCATTTGACCACAATACTGGACACAGCTGCATTCACCCTGTGTTCCCCAGGACATCACTGAGAGCAAAAATGTCTACCTGACGGTACTTGATGACATAAAACATCACAGTGTATAACAGTACAAATGTCTGAATATCTCTGCTAATACCAGGACCGTGTAGCAGAAGCAGCACAGACACAATTACCTACAGTACCCACTATCCCTTGCCCAGTTTGACCCCATATTGTCAACTGATCTACAGATATCCTGCAGAAACAGTTTGCTAGTTATAGGTGTAGAACACAGAAGTCTGCACTGGATTACAATCTACCTTGAATGGATCCACACATTTAATACTGAAGGGCATACTGAGCATGCTCCCACACTAAGAGAAATTAAGGCAATGTCAGACAACAAAATACTGAAAGGTCATACAGGGCATGCTCACATACTTAAAGAAATGAAGCCCATGTCTGGCAACAACAGTGGACCATACATATCTGACAGTTGCTTATGTTAGTGCATACACTCCTCAGTATGCACCAGTCATGCTTTGCACACACTTTGGATAGGAATACACATATATATCCAAGGACAGCACACTATAATATGCCAAAACTACACGCACAGAGGTGTAAGAGAGTAACAGTAACAAAGAGCCTTCCATCATGAGGACTGCCCCACCCAGCACACAGCCAAATGGCTACAACCACATGATGTATAAATGTCACTCACCATAGACATTTGCCTCTGAAATCCCTCAACATTATAGACTGTGGTGCTAGTGTTAACTGTGCAACATGACTGTACAAGGCAGTAGTCAAAACATGAAGGTCCTACTGAACACCCTGATATTGGGCGATTTCAATTATCCTACCATTAACTGGGAAAACTACTTGAGTACAAACTCCCAGGCTCAGCGCTTCCTGGAATTTGTCAACTCAAATGCCCTGGATCAGCTGGTAAACTCCCCTACCAGAGGTGAAAACATATTGGACATGGTTATCACCAACATGGGCGACAGGTGTTCCGCACCGGAGGTCACCCTGTCACTGGTTAGATCAGACCATAAACTAATCACTCTGTATGTCCACACCCCACCACCACCCCCAACCAAGGAAACCAAAGTGAAAAAATTTTCTAAAGCAAACTTCACCTTACTTAAGACAGAGGTGGTAAGCTTCACAGCCCCCACGCTAAAGGATAAAGCTGCCAAGATGCAGAATCCTTTACAAATGCACTCTATGAGCACCTACAAGGATTCATGGATCATGCCATCCCTAGCAAAACCAAGACTCACAACCCTAAGAGAAGGAAACCAGTCTGGTGGACCCCTGCCATAAACAGGTTATACAATAAAAGGAGGGAACTAGTTCAGAAAAAAAGCAAATCCCAAGAAGGAAAGACATCCATGATCAGTATCAGTAAGAAACTAAGGCCCCTCATAAAATCATCCAAGACTAACTTAAAAAAAAAAATAGCCAAGGATTCGAAAGATAGCCACAAAGCCTTCTTTAGCTATGTCAAGAATCTAAGTGGCAACTTGCAGATATGCTTTGAGCTAGTGCAAAATAGCACAAAATATACTGAACCTACTGATATTGCCAACATCCTGGCAGATAGATTCAGTGCAAATTTCACCCCCCCTCACCTCCAAAAGGGCCCACAACAATACCGGAAAAGTGTAGTGTCCCGGAAATCACAGATGCACAGGTGAAAAAATCCCTTTCAAAAGCCAAAAACACAGCATCGATGGGGCCAGATGGTGTCCCAGGATGCATCTTGCACAAACTACAGAACGAACTAACCCCCCACCTAAACACACTGTTCAACCTCAGCCTCTCCACAGGCTACATGCCCATAGAATGGCACACAACAATGGTTATTCCACTCCACAAAGGAGGGGCCACAACTGACCCTGGTAACTATTGCCCCATAAGCCTGACTAGCCTGGTCTGCAAGGTTATGGAGCACATCATCATGGAACTCATTAACAAAGACATTGGGAACCTCCAAATACTTGACTTGACCCAGTTCAGCTTTGTTAAGGGCAGATCATGCCTACTAAACCTGGTTGACTTCTTTGAGACAGTCACCAAGGCCACAGATGAGGGAAAGGTGGTTCACACAGCCTACCTTGACCTCGCCAAGGCATTCAACACCATTCCTCACTCAGGTATTATAGAAAAACTCACCAGTCTGAACATAAACCCCTACGTCACAAGATGGGTTGCCAACTGGCTTACAGACAGAACTCACGCGGTAAGAATAGCAGACTCCAGGTCCGACTCTAAACCAGTCACAAGTGGTGTCCAGCAAGGCTCGGTCCTGGGACCCCTACTGTTCAGCATATACTTCTCAGAAGTACAGGCAAACACAGGAGGACTATGGCTAACCAAGTTTGACTATGACTGCAAACTGGGAGCCATAATTGATTCTCCGGCTGACACAGACATCCTCCAAAAAGGCCTTACTGAGATGGACACCTGGTGTCAAAGTCATGGCCTCAAGCTAAATGCCAAAGAATGCATAGTCATCCCATTTGGGAAAAACAAAACACCCACAAATTACAACATAGGTGGCAGCCCCCTTAATACAGAAGAGGTAATAAGAGATCTGGGGACCCAGGTAGATAGTAATTTCTCCTTTCACAATAATATTGCCAAAGTAGTTAGGAAATCCTTCTATGTGGCCCATCTAATTACTAAAGGGTTAACATCTAGAAATAAAGAGGTTATAGTGCCCCTCTACTCGTCACTCATCAGACCCATCATAGAGTACAATGCCCCATTTGGGATGTACCTCACAAGACACTTCCAACAGCTGGAAAGACCACAAAAGTACCTCACAAAAGGATTACTGGCCTCAAACATATGCCCTATGCAGACCGACTGAAAAAACTCCAGCTGTACACAGTGGCATATCACTTACTCAGAGGTGATCACTGCCTGTCTTACAAAGCCATGTCCAACTCAGAATTGATGGACATGCTCCACCTAAAGAAATCCAAGTCACTGCAAGCCATGTGCTCTAGTGAGCTAAACCTTGCCACACCAATAAATAGAACATGCTGGAGGGATAGTTTCCTGCCACAGAGACTCCCCATGCTTTGGAACAAAATTCCTAACTACATTAGGCAGAGCCCCTCACTAACACTCTTCAAGAAAAACCTTGACGAGTGGATGGGTAACAGAAAATACACCCCTGGGATAACTTCATTGGCTCTGCTTGACAGAGGCTCAGTTAATTAATCAATGGGGCGGTGAAAGCTGACACACTCTGGCTAGGCTTATAAATGCACTCGGGTAGATAGCCTAGTACCTACCTATGAACCCCTGAACCTATGAGCAGTTGTATACACGTACCTGTGGAATATAAACCTGTGTGTGCTTGACTGTGGTGTAGCTACCTCTAGATGAATGGGTTATGGCCCATGCACACACACTGGCCTCCCCATTGCCCTACTGTGGCAAGTCTGCTGAAGTCAGTCACTTTGAAATACACCTTTGTGGAAGAGATAGCCCAGTAATCTCTGTGGCACGTCCTATAACTGTATAATACTGTAGTGTGGTAAACTAGTTAGGTAGGAGTTCTAATCCCTAGGTAGGAGTTCTAATCCCAGATGTGGCAACTGTGTATGGGTTTGTCTGTGTAGGGGATCAATGCCTTTTTAGGCTAGTCACACTCACTACAATTCAAATGCCCTACTTTGGCAAGCCTGCTGATGTCAGTCACTTTGAAATACACCTTTGGGGAAGGGATAGTCCAGTAATCTTGAAGGCTCTTAATGCTAGGAGACCACTCCATTTGTGAACCTGAACCTAAACCCAACCAACTTTCTGTAGTACAGAAAAAGGACATAAGGAACTCTTCACTTGTTCTTCTCTTTCACCCTGCTCTGCCCACTCCCACTTGACGGATCATAACACTAGTAGTCCACTTCATTGGAGAATGCTGTAAAACTACCACTGAATGAAATACTATTGGTATAACTGAGTTTATAGTATATACAAAGTACCTACGTAGAATAAATACCCTGTGGCTCCTTGTTACAACATAACATTTGTATACTCAGGGCTAACACATAGAAGACAGATAACTGTACCTAAACTGAATACCGTGGTTCTACTGCAGCTGATAGTTGAGTGATATGTAGCTAGTCGCAAGTAGAGTTATGTGTTGCTAGCATTCTCCTGTTGTTTTAGGTCTGTTATACTGTCTGCTACTTCCTAAATGAAAACTGTTTCTGATATTAATTATGAGTCATTACTGAGCCCCAATTAACCACAAATTTATAAGGCGCACTCACCCCATCCATCAGTTATAAGCATACTGTATTATCTGCTAACAACTAACAAAAGATTGTTTTCATGTGTTAACATGGTATTATGACTGGGCTCTAAGTAGCGCATACTTGTAAGGCATGTTTTGCCTCATCCGTCAGTAAGCTAGTAAGATACAAATGTACATGTGCTTGTTTTGCATAACATACCCTACAGCTTAACTGTGCTACTAAGCATAAATGTATTATACTATTTGTAGCCTATAGACAGACCTCGCTGTGTGAAATATTCTAACATTCAGCTATATATTTCTCCTTTCTTCATTCCCAGGAACTCTTTGCTTCTTCTTCTCTTTCACCCTGCTCTGACCACCCCCACTTGATGGCTCATAATGCTAAGAGGCAACTTCATTTGTGAACCTGAACCTAAACCCAGTCAGCTTTCTGTAGTACTGAAAAAGTACATAAGGTTGATATCTAGAAATAGTTATTTTTAGTCTTTATGTATGTCACATTAGAAAGTATCCCACTAGGGAATCAGCAGCACTGGCAATAGGCATTAAGCCTACTCTTCTACTTCTGGCAAAGTAGCACCCAAATAGCTACAAACAAGAGATACAGTCAGTGTAAAACAATTGGCTTGTTTTTTTCTTAACGCTCCTACCCCTTGGCTCTCAATGCCTACTCAGTCCTGAACAGAACTCACAGATGGGTTCTATGACTGAGACCTGGCTAATCACCACGAGGCAGGAGCTAAACCAATCAGAAAGCAGTATCCCCTGACAACCCAAGCTATGGAAGCGAGTTTTTTTTAAAACTCCTCTGCCACGCGCCACTATTTCCTTCTAGTAAATTATGTGCTAGTGCTTGCAGATCCGAGTGGCGGTGGTAAGATTATTCTATAAATGTTATGTTATGTATAGACCATATTGGACAAGCTAGTCCACTAATGTACGGCAGTTAAGTCGTTGGGATATGGCAATTGCTATGTGAAATAACTGAGCAATCTGTTGACATTCTGAGTTCTGTTCTTTGCGAATGCTGTAAACTACCACTGAATGTAATGATATTGGCATATTTGAGCTTATGGGATGTAAACAGTAATTTGCAAACGCTGTAAAACTACCACTAAATGAAATACTATTGGTGTAACTGAGTTTATAGTATATACAAAGTGCCTATGTAAAATAAATACCCTATGGCTCCTTGTTACAATATAGCATTTGTTAACTCAGGGCTAACGCATAGAAGACAGAGAACTGTACCTAAACTGTATATTGTGGTTCTACTGAGCTGATAGTTGATAAGAGTAATATGTGGCTAGAAGCATGTAGAGTTATATGTTGCTAGCATTATCCTATTGTTTCAGGTATGTTATACTGTCTGCTACTTCCTAATTGAAAACTGTTTCTGATATTAACTATGAGTTATTACTGAGCCACAATTAACTGCACGTTTGTAAGGTGCACTAGATTCATCCATCGGTTATAAGCATTGCCATACACTTTAAATACTGTATTATCTGCTAACACCTAACAGAATATTGTTTTCATGTGTTAACATAGTATTATGACTGGGATATAAGTACCACACGCTTGCAAGGCATTTTTTGCCTCTTCCGTTGGTAAGCTAGTAAGACGCCAATGTACATGTGCTTATTTTGCATAACATACCCTACAGCTCAACTTTGCTACTAAGCATAAATGTATTATACTATTTGTAGCCTGTAGACAGACCTTGCTGCATGAAATATACTAACATTCAGCTATATAGTTCACCTTTCTTCATTCCCAGGAACTCTTCACTTGTTCTTCTCTTTCACCCTGCTCAACCCACCCCCACGTGAAGGCTCATAATGCTAGGAGACCACTCCATTTATGAATCTGAACCTAAACCCAGTCAACGTTCTGTAGTACTGAAAAGGGACATAAGGTTGTTAACTAGAAGTAGTTTTTTTAGTCTTTATGTATGTCACATTAGAAAGTGTCCTACTAGGGAATCAGCAGCACTGGCAATAGGTGTTAAGGCCCTCTTCTACTTCTTGCAAAGTAGCACCCAAATAACTACAAACAAGAGATACAGTCTGTGTAAAACAATTGACTTGTTTTTTCTTAATGCCCCTATCCCTTGGTGCTCCAATGCCTACTTAGTCCTGAACAGAACTCACAGATTGGCTCTGTGACTGAGACCTACCTAAGCCCCGCTCCGCTCCTCTACCCTACCCCCATTTCCACCTACCCTCAGTGCAGCCACATATATTTCTAACTCCATGTCACCTGACCATACCCAATGCCAGTCAATTACAGGCTCCCACCTACCCAAACCACACCCCCTTCCCCTCTTACCAAATAAGACTCTAATTATTACAAAAATCCCCTGCTTTATACTTAGCACCCATAACTGCCATTAGTCTAACACTGCTTCAACACTACAATGCAAACAGCACTATAACTTCTCTTGCTAACCCTAGCCACCTTAGCTCACCTTATATCAACACAAACCAATTTACCTTTTCACAGTTCCTCCTACCATACAACACATAGTATACCATACCCCATTACTCACATACATTTCCTTATCTGCCCATCACTATTTAGAGATACTTATATACTACACATACAGGCTTTCCCTACCAAATACATACACCAAACCACTACAAAATAATTTCTACATAGAAGTAGCTCACACTATTAAACACATGATACTATCCAGCTTAAGGATACTTATCTCAGGTGATATACATCCTAACCCAGGACCATAAACTACCATACCCTCCAACAAACACAAATCTGACCTACTAATCATTCACATAAATATTCGTAGCATCTCTAACAAACTTGCCAATCTACACGTATTTATATCCCAACACTCCCCAGACATATCTGCCATAAATGAAACCTGGCTGAAACCTAGTATCCTAAATGAGGAAATCCTTCCCCCAGGGTACAATATCTTAAGACTAGACAGAACAGGGAGGAAAGAAGGTAGAGTGGCAATTTTATTTAAGATTACACTCAACCTTCAACCCCTACAACTATTACTGCCAAAATTCCAAAATTCAGAAACCTTAGGCTCCGTATTAACTATATACAACACAAAGAGAATTAATATTCTCTGCAGTTATATTCCACCTGGAAACAACTCCCCAATAATTGAGGAAACCCTCCAGTGGATCTCAAACAACCTTCCACAAGAGACCATTATACTAGGTGATCTAAATATAAACTGGTCAACCTGTAATTCCAATAACCGCACCCAACACATTAATCTTTTCAGATTTACCCAACGTATCCAGGAACCCACTAGAACAGATAAAAAAAATCCCACAGTCTATACTTGACTGGATACTAGTAAACTACCCCAAACCCAACTACACATCTGGCTGCCTTCCAGATGTCCTCAGTGAACACCACCCCATCTTTCTCCTAAGGAAATGTGCCACTATTCCAAAACCCATAACATACAGACAAGTTAGAGATTAATGCAACTTAAATCCCCAAGAACTAAACAACATACTTAAATTATGTAACTGGAAACCACTTCTTTTCCTAGGATTAGACCAAGCAGTTGATTAGTTTAATAGCACATTTATCAATGTCCGCAATACTATTGCACCCATCTGGAAAATTAGGACAAAAACAAATTATGCTCCATGGCTGCTTACCAGGGATACTAGAGCCTTATTAAAATCTCAAGACAAAGCCTGGAAACAATGGAAAAAAGACAATTCCCCACAAAATAGGTAAAGATATCAACTACTCAGGAATCAAGCTAAAAAACAAACAAATCTGGACAAGCAGAACTATTTCCTAAAATCACAAAATAAACACTCAAAACACACTCAAAATTTTTGGAAAGTCATCAACTCCCTCTTAAAACCTGGTAAAACAACCACCCGCTCTCCTACCTCCCTAATAAAAACACTGACATAGCATCTCAATTTAATCATTACTTTATAGACTCCATCCAATCACTATCTAAAACACTATCCTCTAACTCATCAATCACTCCATCAAGAAACCCAACAAACATACCCTCCTTTACTCTCTCTCCCATTCCCAATTCTACCATTAGAAAACTCCTCCTAAAATTTAAACCTACTACCCTCGCAGCTGACAATATACCTGCCCACTTCCTAAAAAGCCGCTGAATCCTTATCCTACCCCATTTCTATCCTTATCAACTGGTCTATCCAGGAATCCAATGTTCCCCAGCTCTGGAAAGTTTTTCATATTATTCCCATCCACAAAGGTGGTAACTCCTATGACTTCTCCAACTACTGCCCCATTGCCATTCTGTCTCCCCTTTCTAAACTTTTTGAGAAATGTATTCACACACAAATCATGCAATTCCTTACTACTAATAACCTTCTCTCCCCCACACAACATGGTTTCTGTCCTCATCATAGTACAACCACTGCCCTCCTCTCTTTTACACACCAAGTCAACCAGTACAGAAATGAAAACAACTTTGTTTCAGCCATATTCCTAGACCTATCAAAAGCATTTGATATGGTCTCACACCAAATAGTCTTACATTCTCTAGCTGCCCTATCTTTTGCTCCTGTCACTATAGACTGGTTCACAAACTACCTATCCAACAGAAAACAGTCAGTTCTATGACAAGGAGTTCTTTCTCCCCAACTTCCAACAACCATAGGTGTTCCACAGGGCTCAATCCTATGTCCACTTCTTTTCTCTATCTTCACAAACAAATTTGCTACTGCTACCCAGCAGGCCTGGCTCATACAGTATGCAGATGACTCCACACTCATCTGCGTATCCCCATGCCTTACCACCTTACAAAAGCTCACCCAAGAATCCTTTAGCACCACAGAAAAATGGATTACAAATATCTAGCTTATTATCAACCCAAACAAGACCAAGCTACTTCTGTTCTCTCCTAATAAATCCAAACCCACTCCCTTTCTTTCACCATCAACTCTATCAATGACACTGTCATATCTCCAACTAGTCATACTAAACTCCTTGGGGTGGAAATAGATAACAACCTTTACTTTGATGTCCACATAGCCCAAACTATAAAAAATGTACTTAAAGACAAGGCAAGAATCACCCTCACCCAAACTCACCTTCTATCCACTCATGTATGCTGCACATGTCCTAACTCAAACCAGAAAAACAGATATTACCAAACTTGAGGTTTGCTATAATAATATTGCCAGGTTTGCTAACAACTCTCCCTACAAAACCCATCATTGTCTGGCTCTAAGGGAATTACAATGGCTAAAACCTCCGCAACTACTTAGCTATCAACAACTTCTCACAACCTTCAGCATCCTCTCCTACCCTGAAAAACTCCAGCCCTAAATCACCTACTATCTCACTATTCTACCTCCCACCCTCTTTGGTCTTCTAACAAGCCTCTCCTTACTATTACTAGAGCAAATAACACAGCAGGAAAGGCACTATTTTCCCACACCACACCAAAAGCTTGGAATAACATCCCTACTTCTATTACTTCTGTGTCCTCTACCCAAACTTTCAAACACTTAATCTTCACCTTACTAAAAGCTGGATATGCCCATGTATCACACAATTTACCACTAGATTCCCCCTCTATCCTTACTTAATTCTTAGCATTACATCATCTTGAATATCTGCTGCCTGTTAACTTGACAAAACAAATAACACTAGGGGATTTGTAAACATACTTCTCAGTTCTACTGTATTTTTAATGAATAGCTGTAGCCTAACTTGACAAAAAAATAACACTAGACAATTTGTAAATAAATGTGTCAGTGTTACTGTAATTTTAATGTTTTCACTGATATTTGAATGAATGTTTGCTTGTTTTTGTCCTTCAGATTTTAATTATTGTTACTAAACTGTGGCGCTCTTCTCCCCGGGCCTCTGGGGTGAAAATAACCCTACAGAATTTGTAAATATACTTGTCAGGGATACTGTATTTTTAATGTTTTCACTGATATATGAATGAATGTTTGCTTGTTTTTAACCTACAGATTTTAATTATTGTTACTAAACTGTGGAGCTTTTCTCCCCAGGCCTCCACTGTAAATAGACTTCTGTCCAGTTGGACTATCCCAGTTAACCAATGTAAAATAAATAAAAAAAAATCTCTTTGGCACGTCCTATAGCTGTGTTATGCTGGAGTGTTATAAACTAGTTAAATAGGAGTTCTAATCCCAGATGTAGCAACTGTGTGTGTTTGTCTGTGTAGGGATGAATGCTTTTTAGGCTAGTCACACTACAATTCAAATGCCCTACCTTGGCAAGCCTGCCAATGTCATTCACCTTGAAATACACCTTTAGGGAAGAAGCAGCCCAGTAATCTCTGTGGCATGTCCTATACCTGCGTAATGCTGTTGTGTGAAAAACTAGTTAGGAAGGAGTTCTAATCCCAGATATGGCAACTGTGTGTGTGTGTGTGTGTGTGTGTGTGTGTGTGTGTGTGTGTGTGTGTGTGTGTGTGTGTGTGTGTGTGTTTGCCTGTGCAGGGAGCAATGCTTTTTAGGCTAGTCACACTCATTACAATTTCAAATGCCATACTTTGGCATGCCTGCTGATGTCATTCATTCTGAAATACACCTTTGGGGAAGGAATAGTCCAGTAATCTCTGTGGTGTGTCCTATAACAGTGTAATGCTGTACTGTGATATAATACTTTGGTAGGCGTTCTATTCCCACACATGGCAAGTGTGGATGTTTGTTTGTCTGTGTAGGGAGCAATGCTTTTGAGGCCATTCACAGTCACTACAACTTCATTGCCCTTCTTTGGCAAGCATGCTGATGTCATTCCCAGTGAAATACACCTTTGGGGAAGGAGTACTCCAATAATCTCTGTGGCACGTCCTATAATTGTGTAATGCTGTAGTGTAATAAACTAGTTTGGTGGCAGTTCTATTCCTAGACATGGCAAGTGTGGACGTTTGTGTGTGCATTTGTTTGTCTGTATAGAGAGTAATGCTTTTGAGGCCATTCACAGTCACTACAGCCTCCATTGCCTTTTTTTGGCAAGCCTGCTGATGTCATCCACCTTGAAATACACCTTTGGGGAAAGAGTAGTCCAGTAATCTCCATGGCGTGTCCTGTAACTGAGTAATGCTGTAGAGTGATATACTAGTTAGGTAGGAGTTCTAATCACAGACATGGCAACTGTGTGTGTCTGTGTTTGTCATTTGTATCCTGTGTGGAGGTTGCTGTGAGTGTGTAACAACTGGACTCATTGTGGAGTGGGTTTTGAAAATTTCTTATATGGTGGGCCTATTATATGTCACAATGTCCACCTTACAAGGATAACAGATGTCAAATAGCCAAGAGGCTGGGGTGCCAATCCATACCCCTACATGTGACATCAAGTCCTAGCGAACAAATTAAGCAACCCTTGTATTACCTAGAGAACACTGTCAACCCATGTCTCATACACAAACACACTTGACTAGACAACAACCACTTTGTTGGTAGTACTCTGCATATTGCCCACAGATAGTA
This sequence comes from Protopterus annectens, assembly GCF_019279795.1. Classification (NCBI taxonomy): domain Eukaryota; kingdom Metazoa; phylum Chordata; order Ceratodontiformes; family Protopteridae; genus Protopterus; species Protopterus annectens. Next base: position 1,744,504,903 of record NC_056731.1, read on the forward strand.
ACCATGGTGTGATTGCAGTGGACTACAGAGGGCATGGCACCCTGTCCCATCACTACAATAGACAGTGCACGTTCACTATGTTCCCCACTGGATGCCTGCAACAA
>NC_056731.1:1744510006-1744555006 GCF_019279795.1 Protopterus annectens
TCACTCAGTGTTACTAGCAGCTATAATGCATAATGGCCAGACAGTTACACTACCTGACATGTATGCATTAAACATTACTCCTGACAACATGTTACACTGCAGTACATTTGTACACTGTAGTACAGTCACCGTGTGCCTCAGAACCATATTAGCCTATCCCTGCATTGATGTTATGGATGACAGGGATGTGGCACCGGTATCATCATATGCACAGGGTATGTTGTTGGTTTGCCAGAGACCGAGGGTGTGCCATACATTTGAGACCATTTGTGTGGGTGAGGGGTTTAATTAGTTGAAATGGGCATGGTGATGTGGTGTGTGTAGGTATGGGATTACCCTAGGTGTGTTCGTGTAGTGTGTGGGTATGCATGCACACAGTTCTGCCATGAGGCTGCCCTATACAGGTATTTCTTGGACAGCTGTAGACTATACCTGGCAGGGTGTGAAGTTTACCACCTCTGGCCATGGACAAGCAGACTGTGCCTGCCAGGGGTTCCATGGGCATGTCCAGGTACAGGCCTCAATGTGCTACTCTCCCCTGATGATGACAGATGTCCACTGGAACCGGGTCCCTCCTTGGACTGGCCAGGGCCATGTGCATGTGGCCTGCTGTGGTGTGGTGTGGACAGGGCCCCCTCTGCAGTTCTGGAGCTGGTACTGTCACTACGGGAGCATCTTGGTGTCCTAGCATGTCCATGTCGATTGCCAGCTGTTGGTGTTGCTGGCCTATGTCCATGCGGATGTCACCGCACTCCCACTATATGTTCGAGCATGGACAAACCACGGTCGGTGAGGCCCACCATCTGAACCAACCATCTATCCATCACCTCAGTATAATCACTGAGGGGACCAGAAAGTTCATGGAAGTTGTCACTTGCAGATGAGAGAGCAGCCCTCTGCAGCCTCAGGCCCCATTTGGTGTACAGTTCCATGCATGCCTGTGCCCACATGACAGTCTGAATCATGCACCTCATGGTACCAGTTGTGGCACTTCTGCCAGGGGCATGATGACCAGTGGCCCTACCATGAGCACCCTGGTACATCTGCCTATGTGGTGCCCTGCTGGATATCCAGCTATGCCTGCTGTGACCAGACACAGTAGGCATAGATACCACACTCTCTTGTGCACTGCCACGAACTGCCAACTGTCCCTCTGCTATGGCCACTGGTGATGGGGTATGTATAGGCACTGTAACTGTGTGCGGAGTTGGGGTTGCTAAGAGGGGGATGTCAAACGATGGTGCAGTTTTGTCCTCTGACAACCCCGCCTGTGCCTCAATAGTACTATCATCATCTTCAGTGTCTGTATGGAAACCAACATCAGATTGCATGCAGGAGGGACCCTGACCCACCTCGCCAACTGTGGGGGAAAACAAGAAATGCCCTTTAAGACCTGTACAGCACTGCATGACAGTACACACACACACACACACACACACACACACACACACACACACACACACACACACACACACACACATGACATTCCACCTTAATACCCACCTGTTCCTGATTTTACAGACAGTCCCACATTTATTCACATAAGTTCCCCATCGTGCATCACACTTGGTAACATACACTCATTAATACCACTCATTAACGTATCATTCCTCTAAATGCCTAGATGAGTGATCACAACACAAGACCTGTTACTCCATTATCTCCTTGACTTGAGTGGAGTAGGTTTTACATGGCCTCACTGCTGTCATCCAGTGTTCACCCTGGGTATGTCCAGACATCATGAGCATGGCCTTTATATTTTAGGGGCTACTACATTCACTCCATAATGTCATGCACTGGAGTGTCATATGTAACTATTGCTCAGTACATGCCAGATCTGCTGCTCAATCAACTTATCATGTGGACAACAGTGATATATGGATACACTCCCTGGTGTTGTCTAGTAATTCCCCAATGCATCTGTAGTGCTGCATACGTGGGTAGTCTTTCACCTTTCTGCTGATTGCAATATTAAGGGTATACCCGTTGTCTACTTTCCCTCATGTTTGGTGCACGACCAACAGACGAGGAGGTCCCGGGTTGGGCCCCAGACATGCTGGTGTCCAATGCCATGGCCAGCTGAGGTGAGACAGGTGGGTCCACTGGGACCGGCCTTCCCAAATATGCTATGGTGTTTAAATTTTGTCAACATATGTGGGTTAGTAATAGTCAACACATTCCAGGATTAGGTATAACAGCATGCATAGATATTTCCATTAACCCAAACACCAGATATGGAACAGTTCATAGCAAACAGAACACATGCATATATGTGACCACAGTGTTCATTACAACAGCATGTAGGTACATTGATGGCAGCATGCAACCAGTGTGGGAGTATTTCAACATAGCACATGCATAGAAACAAATTTAAATAATTATCAAACAATAGGACATATGTCCCAGCAGCAGCACATAGCAATTGAGTTGTGTATTTAGTTTATCGTTGCAGATATGGTGGGGGGAGAGAAAGATGTCAATTAACAACTAGTATATTCCTGTAGTTTGCATTACTTTCCTAGTCAGTGCTGTGATCTGTACTATACAGGTATTAGTACACTACCCTATTGCCTTAGTTTGGACAGTGCTATGGCTGTCGACAACTATATACATTAACTGGTTTTACTTGCAGCATACACCTCTTACCTGGTATACCTCTGGAGGTATTGTTTGTTAACACTATCTAACTGTTTCTACACATACTCCCAGATTCCAGGTATATGTTACGCACATACCTGTCCATCTTTTTTTGCACACACTGTGGACAAGTATTTACCACATGCAGGTGAACCGGGACATATTTCGACTATTGCCCTCTTAAACCTTTAGTGACTTGCACAATGACAGGTTTGTTTTATTTGACATTTTCAAAACATGTACAGGTCTGACAGTCGGTTATATGACATGAAATGCTGTTTACATATCAGAAATTAGCACACTGATATGGCAGGGGGAAGGGTAACAGCCAGCAGATGTGGGCTGAATAACTGGACATTCTGGACATGTCTGTACACTTGTGGGTTATGATTCTGCATACAGCTTACTACCACTCCCAGGATTGGAACCATGCCTGTGTCTGCTAAAAATAAAACACTGTCCATCACAGTTGAGTGTGCTATATAGGTATTGCTGTGTATCTCTTGTATGATTTCTGTTTATAATTTTCATGTGGTTTTACATTCTGACCTTGTAATTACAGTACTCTTATACAGGATTTCCTAGACAGTTGTATTATGTAGTGCGGTGTGGGTGACAGTGATGAGTAATACATTATTATTCTGAGCAACTGCAAACTAACAATGCCATACAATACCAGAGTAAACAGTACCAGAACAGGATATCAATCTTTTATTTATAGTCACAGTGTTCGTATCTGACAGACCTGTGGAAGCAATGTTTGTTAGCACTACCTGCATGTTACCGCACAAATTACCAGTTACCACATTAGTATTATGCACATACGTCTCACTCTGTTACTGTACACACTCTGGTCACAGCTTGACAACATGGGGGTGGAGATGGGACATACTTGGCTGCTTACTCTCATAACATTTTGGGGGGTTGCTAGAGTGACAGGTTTGTTGTTATAGATGTCTGGCAATCAGTTATATGTCTTGTTTGTTGCCTAAATGTCTGGGATCATCCCACTGATTTGCTCTCTGACAGGGTGACAGGCAGCAGCTATGGGCCGATTTCCTGGACATTCTGGACATTTCTGTACACTTGTGGGGTAAGATTCTGCATACAGCCTACTAACACTCCCAGGATTGAAACCATGGCTGTGTGTGGAAAAAATACAACAGTTCACGTCACCGTTGAGTGTGCTATTTGGATTTTGTTGTCTATCTTTTCAGTGTTTTCTGTCTAAGTCTCTCTCAGTTGTACTATTTGACCTCTTGGGATTACAACAGTCATATACAGACATTCCTACACAATTTATTTATGTAGCACAGTGTGGGTAACAGTGCTTACTACAACAGTACTATTAAGTGATTGCAACTCTACATTACCATATGATACCAGAGTGAACACATGCAGTCCAGCAGCTAGACCTTAATTGTCAGGCTATTATGCTTTTATTTACATACAACCTATATGAGACTCTTCCAGCCCTATTCTCTGGTGTATGCAGTACATACCTTAAACAATACAGGTGTTCTACAGGCAATTAACTTACTACTACTTTTAGATTTATTTACTATGACAGTACATGGAAGAGTATTACTAACCTGCCTCGCATCCCAACTGCTGCAGTCTACAGCCATGAGCTTCCTGGTTCGCAGCCCACTCACCTGCCACTGTGAAAGACATAAGAGGAGTATGTAACCATACCTATACATAACATACATGACCTGGCAATTATTAAACAGGTAGTGGACTGCTACTTAAACACAGCTGGGACATCCCCTGTCCTCCTAGCCTCTTGGATCAACTGATCCAAGAGATCCCCCTTTCTCCGCTTTAGGTCTGCATAGTGATGGCTGACCTGCTCACTAATTCGGGGTATGCCAGTGGCACTGGTGAGGTCACGGGTGAGATGGTGCCAGGCTTCTGCTTTGTATTGGGAACCCTGGTACTGGCCCTGCAGCAGTCTCTGGTCATGGTCTTTCACAAGGAGTCCTGCCATGACTCTGGACTCCTGGGTGCCCCAGCGCTGCGCCTGAAAGTGCACACCCTCTCCTATTTCAGACATAGTGCCTACAAGTGGAAGCTACAACCAGTTATGAGATGTATTTCCACTTGTTGGGTTTAAATAAGGCTGGTTTCCTGCACTTTGCTGTGATTGGATGGTTTTGAAAATGCTAAATTATGGGCAAACCTGCTTACCTAAGGCTGGCATTGCTTAAAGGGGTATACCAATGGGCAGACTGAGTTATCTGGCCTACACATTGCTTACACCTACTAAGCTGGGCTGTGCAATGCTTAGCGTTGCTTAATATTTAATTTTTATTATATTTGCATTGTGGCATTGATTTATTATTCATTACATGTTATATATGTGTTTGGTATCTATGATTCATGTGTACGTACACTGTATGGGGTCCTTGTGTTTATTAGGGGATTTCAACACTTTATTACAATGAAACCCCACATCTGGGCTTAAAGCAGTACTTCAGTTCACATATTTATGTCCTGTAGTAGGTTATACAATATAAAACTGTATATAGATTCCTTTCACTTGTTCAGTTTGTATTTCCTATAGTGAGGATCTGTTTGATGATACCTTAATCTGATGTCCTGCTGTGATGGCTTAGTGGTTAACTACTGTGACTATAGTATATAGGGCCCTTGGTTCAAGACCTGCAAAGGCTATTTATTTTGTTTCTGGCCAGAACAGCGGCTGATGCATGCAGTTTGATTAAGGCACATTTAAGCAATTATAAGTGGGTTTGCATGAAGGTAAGCAAAGTTAGCCTCCAGTTAAATATGCTCACAGAGTGTTGGCTTCAATATTTCTTAACCTGTGTGTGCATTGCTTACCCCCATGCAAATGGGCTTAAACCTGCTTACTACTGCTTAAATATGCTTACTCTTGCTTACTACTGCATATTCCCGCTTACTACCACACTAATTTAGACAGTAATGTCTAATGGTTCTTGGGAAGGTGGTGGATTTGGAAACTGTATGGATTTATCATTCATTACACATTTTACCTTCCATTTGTATCCCTGATTCCTGTGTATATATATACTGTATGGAGCACTAGTAATTATCTATGGACTTTACAACATTATGACAATGAACCTCACATCTGCATTTAGTGCAGTACTCCAGTTTACAAATATATGTTATGTCATAGGCTATGCAACAAAATCAATTGATCATAAAGTGATTTGACATGGAAAATGGATTGTACTGGAGGTGAATGCTCTGCCCACTACACTATTGCTGTACTGCTTCACTTGCATATATCTTGCTTTTTATCCTCTTGTGCCATTTAAGCTGCATTAACCGCAGCAAAGTGATGGGCAAACCCACACACCTACAGTTAAATTGAATCTGTTTTATAAAAAAAACACTTCTTTATATTTAATGTTTTAACTATTACTCTTGTAAACTTGGGAGAGATGTTGCTGGGGGTATGCGAACACCTATGAGCAGTCTCTCTCATTCCGGTTCATACGCTGCTGTTCTTCATTGCAGGGGCATGTATATTCTGAGAGCTCTGCTCTCACACATGCACCCTGCACTCATACACACTCCATGTCTGTTTAGGAGCTCAGGCAGCACTCCTTCATTAATATGCATGGCGTACTGCCATCCTGCTCCTAAACGGCCACTTCTGTGCAGGACTAAGCTAGTCCTGCATGGAAGGATAGTGAATCCAGGGGCATATCTATAATATCAATAAAAATAAAAAAACTCTTTTCATTGTAGCGCACCCACAGGTGTAGCTGAAGAGATATGGGTTCCTTCCTACCTGACTCTGGTGACACCCCTATTAGGCCCAACACACCAAGGTGGCAAGAATGACAGATTTTTTTCTAGGTGACACATCTAGTTTAAAAAAGCAATAGCACATCCACAAATAAAAGTATTTTGACAGTGCACCAGTTAGCAATAAGGCAAGGTGAGATAAGCATGCAATGAAACCATACATCCACCCTCTTCCCCAAAACTCAAGAGAAAAGGTCTTGACATTCAAACATGCACAAAGAAGGCAATATTACTGAGCAGTAAGGCTTTATAATGCAGCAATACAAAACACAGGAGAAAAAATGTAATGTCATTAGACAATAACAGAGTTATAATACAGCAATACAGATATGAGAAAATGCAATGTCATTGCGCAGCAAAATTCTTGAAGGCAACAGTTCTAAAATGAGCAAAATGCAATGTCGTTGAAAAATGAAGATATATAATACAACAATACAAATATGAGAAAATGCAAAGTCATTGAGAAGTACTAACACTCTCAACCCCCTTGATCATTTCTAAAAAAAAACAACTATGAAACACTCTATTCTACCGTGTTCACTAGCCAGTGAACATTTACAGTCTTGCTGCCGGCATGATGGGGCCCAAGTTGTAGCTCATATGGATCCCAGTTATTTGTAATCCACAAAGCATTTGGGGGGATCCACAATCTTATAAAAATATAAAATGACAGCTAAAGCCTCTCACCTCTCCATCCAGAATATCCTAGTGACCAGGCACTGTGGTTCTTCTGATGAGAAAAGTAGAAAAATCACCTGCCAGAACTCTGGTAATCATCCATGGCTTCTCTGTACTATGCCCAAAGGAACTCATTTCTTGCTGAATCATATGCAGGCATGGAACTACTGGTTTCAGACTTCTCTCCTGATTCCACAAAATACCATCATCCAGGATTTCAGCAAAAAACAGACACAATCTGCCACTTCACTTCCCTGTCCCCAAATCACTAGAAAGAAAATCCAATCATGCTGCACAGCCCTTTTTCTCTTCAGTTCCCTGTTTCAGTCTTCCCTCCTTCAGCTAGTGTTCCAGACTCCTCTTTCACTTTCGAAATTGTCTTTTATATTCCTGAAAAGAGCAAAGAGCTCCACCTTGTGGTGTAATGCAAAACTACAGTCTATTACCTCTACAATGAAATACAGTGGGAGCTACACTCTCCCCCCACTTGAAAATCTTGGGTCCCCCCCAAGTCAAAGGTAGATTAGCAGCAAAATATTTACAAACACTAAGGCACCATCAACTGAACAACATTTTTACTTTCAAAAGGTACATTCCACCAAGGGTAATCAGCCTTCTCCGTAACTTGGGCAGGGGTGTCACCACTGGAGTAGGAGGCATAGGGATCATGAGCACAGACTCTATGATGAGCTGTGGTCACAGGTTCTTGCTGGTGTTCACTCACTGTTTTAGTTGCTGTTGAACACTGAGATTTGGCTTCCAACAGGGCTTCCTCTTCCCTCACCTCTTTAACCAACTGAGAATAAGTAAGAGTCTCTTCCCTATTTCTCATCCTCATTTTCCACGCAATGGGGTCCATATCTTGAGCTCCCTGTAAAATGTGTCCGATCCGTACTTGATCAGCTACTTCTGGATCCACCCCCTTTTTTAGGATGATCGGGTAGAGCATTTTATCCAATCGCTTAATATAATCATATAGTTTCTCACCAACTTCTTGGTATGTATGTTCAAACTGATACAGTAGGTCAGCAGCCCTCTGGGTTCTTCCAAACACATCCTGCAGTACTCCTAAATAGTCCTTGGCCATGAAATCTTGCTTACCCATCCTTATGTTGCACATGGTATTTGCAGCTAATCCCTTTAGACATTCAGCTATCCGCTGCTTTTTTTTTGAGATACTGGGATATCCCACTCCTCATGGGCTTGTGAAGCCTGATCCATCCAGGATTCAAAAATCTTCCTCTCCCTGAGGTGTGGGCTTTTTGCCAGAAAAGAAACGCAATTTGCAGTATCCAAGCACAATGAATGGCTGTATAGGCTTTAAGTATTTTTCTACGGTACTTCCCAAAGCATACAAAACTTCAGGCCCTATAGTATTTATGAGCAGTGAAGCTGCAGCTTCTGGTGTAAGGTTCTGACCTACTTGGATAGCTTCCATAGATATTTTCTCTGTTACTGAGGTAGTGCACTTCTCAGGGATTACCACACGGACTACACTCTCACCTGAAATTTGTACACTCAAAGGTATGTGCTCATACACTAAAGGACATTTCCATTCTAATAAGGCCAATGTGCTCTGCTGAGTAGGGTCCATAGTGCTGTCTAAAATAAACATCCACACCTTACAACTGGTAAGGATCCTGTGACATGATGTATTTGCATATCAGTTCATGTGATGCCTGGCAACACCAGAACTAAGCAGTGCTCTGACTGAGCATTGTGCTGCTTGCACCACTTAGTGGCTACTTATGTGTTCATGTTTCTGCCAGATTTGCTTTCCACATGTACAGGAGAATAGGGTGGAGTCCAAGGCAGGACAGGCAATCCTGGATGAGCCCCCAAATGTAACGCACCTGCGGGTGTAGCTGAAGAGATATGGGTTCCTTCTTACCTGACTCTGGTGACACCCCTATTAGGCCCAACATTCCCAGGTGGCAAGAATGACAGATTTTTTTCCCAGGTGACACAACAAGTTTAAAAAAGCAATAGCACATCCAGAAACACAATTATTTCGATAGCGCACCAGTTAGCAATAAGGCAAGATGAGATATGCATGCAATGAAACCATACATCCACCTTCTTCCCCAGAACTCAACAGAAAAGGTCTTGACATTCAAACATGCACAAAGAAGGCAATATCACTGAGCAGTAAAGCTTTATAATGCAGCAATACATACACAGGAAAAATAATGCAATGTCATTAGGCAATAACAGTTATAATACAGCAATACAGATATGAGAAAATGCAATGTCATTGAGCAGCAAAATTTTTGAAGGCAACAGTACTAACACCAGCAAAATGCAATGTCATTGAACAATGAAGATTTATAATACAACAATACAAATATGAGAAAATGCAATTTCATTGAGCAGTACTAACACCCTCAAACCCCTTGATTAATTCTAAAAAAAAAAACAACTATGAAACACTCTATTCTACCCTGTTTACTGGCCAGTGACTACTTACAGTCTTGCTGCCAGCATGATGGAGCCCAAGTTGTAGCTCATATGGATCCCAGTTATTTGTAATCCACAAAGCATTTGGGGGATCCACAATCTTATAAAAATATAAAATGACAGCCAAAGCCTCTCACCACTCCATCCAGAATATCCTAGTGACCAGGCACCGTGGTTCCTCTGACGAGAAAAGTAGAAAAATCACCTGCCAGAACTCTGGTAATCACCTATGGCTTCTCTGTACTAGGCCCAAAGGAACTCCTTTCTTGCTGAATCATATGCAGGTGTGGAACTACTGGTTTCAGACTTCTCTCCTGATTCCACAAAATACCACCATCCAGGATTTCAGCAAAAGACAAACACAATCTGCCACTTCACTTCCCTGTCCCCAAAGCACTAGAAAGAAAATCCAATCATTCTGCAAGGCCCATTTTCCCTTCAGCTTCCTGTTTCAGTCTTCCCTCCTTCAGCTAGTATTCCAGTCTCCTCTTTCACTTTCAAAATTGTCTTTTATATTCCTGAAAAGATCTCCACCTTGTGGTGTAATGAACAGCTACAGTCTATTACCTCTACAATAAAATACAGTGGGAGCTACATCATTTATGATATATTACATAATTTTAAAAAGATAATTAGCAAGAATCATATGATAAAGAACTTCATATTTATAATGTTTCCCATAGCATACACAAAGATATGTCTTGACTCTTTCAATATATTTAAAATAAAATAAATGGAAGACAATGGATTTGTTTTCTGGCACCAGTTTCTATGTAATAATAATATACATGAACCATATTCCCTTAGGACCAGATATAACATAAAGCATAATAATTGAACATACAAATATTTAGAGAATACATAGTTAATGAATTTAAAATATGTCATATGACCAATACAATACCTATACCTAAAATCCTTTCCCTCTTTAGTGAAATAAACACCTTGCACATTAATAATAGTCTCTCATTGTCAAGAATATATAAATCTTTAAGAACTGATATGCAAATCACAAGAGGACTCAATGGAATTTTGCAGAAAGAATAAACAAATCCATTTTTTCAGAAAATGAAAAAGAATTAGTACTTAAATAAATTAATAATACAAAGTCATCTCCTTTTTGGAAAAATTTCACTTGGAAATACATCCATAGGAGCTTCATTAACCCACAAAATGGATTTGATATGAAAAAATAATCTTAATAAATGTTGGAGATGTGAGGAATCACTTTGCACAGACTGGGTACACATGTTTATTACATGTAAAATAGTAACTCCATTTTGGATAGAGTTTAGAAATTTCATAAAAGCCTTGTGGTCGGATAAGTGCGAAGTGCCTGACTCATTATTACTATTCAATGCACTGATACCAACACATATCCCTAAAATACAGGTGCACCTTATTTGGTCCTTATTTGCAATTGCAAGAAAAATCATTACGCCAAATTGGAAATATAAATAAATCCTCCATTTGCAGATTTTTTATTAGCTAAACTTGTATATAATAGGGAGTTACAAACTGTTTCAGAAAGAACTATTAAGATGACACATAAGAAATTAGATTGGTTAAAGCTAAAAAAATACTAAATACAATGTAATTATAATAATGACATTATATCTGTTATGGACATTGTAACTAGTTATTGTTTCATGTTATGATGTTCAAAAGACATATGTTATGTATATTTAGATATCCTATTTCTTGTATTATTATATTTCATGAAAATCAATAAAAAATTACTAATAAAAAAAAAGAAAATGGTCAGTATTCCAGCCTACCTATGCTGTCAGTCTGTCAATAAACAGAAAATAAACAAATACATAAGTAATATACTTCTTTTTTATATAACATAGTTATATGCAGGTTGACTGATAGCGAATACAAATCTGATGTCTTTTTCCATCTGATTTGATTTAGTGCATATACATATTCTTATACAGGTTTCCAAAATACAAAGCTTTCCAAAATATATCTTTGCTATTACATTAATTTGCATTTTTCTCATCTTCAGAACTGTTAATAGTGCTTAATACCATCTTAATTGAAGTAGGTGGCCAGGAGATTGATTAGACAGAAAGCCATCCACAAGGCACCTACATTTCTAATATGTCTGTTTAATAGGTTTTGCAATCCATGTGATATGATGAGGCATTATTTTTTTTTACCATAGAGGGCTGGACTAGATTTGTTTTCATTTAGTTTAAGGCCATTTTCCTTACACCGGTTGTTTGAACAGTCCAACCTTACCTGGAATATTAGCAATTTGGTGGGTGTGAAAATAACATCCACTAGTTTGAAACTGTCTACAGATTTTGTTAATCAGATGTCCCAGATAATGGCTTATAGATTTGAGAAATAGATGCTGAATATTAGGAATCCCAGCACTGTCAGTTAAATGGCTTCATGTGAGACATTTTTGCTGCAAATCTAACTGTGTGAGTTCATAATGTTAGTAAGGTAGGACATATCCAGACAAAGCCAAACAGATGTTAATCCAATGATATATTATCAATAACTATGCTTATGAGTTCAAACATGATATGGTACATGGTTTTACAAATAAGACTGACTAGAGAGATCAACCTGCAGATATCAGGGACTATGATTGCCCTACCCCATAAATGGGCATAGCAAAGGGTGTTCATCAAGTTTTGGGGACATAGCCCAAAGCAAGACTAAAGCTAAGCAGATTTGCTGGAAGTTGCATAAGCTTTACTTGGTGCTAATAATCAAGTTATCTGTTATATTATTCAGTCCCCTGAATGAGGGTAGCCTTTGTTTTTGATGGTGTTATAAGAACTTTTTCCACAGAGATGTTAGTCATTCACAGGGATGGTGAGATCATGGTTGAGTTATGCTTGTGAGTTGGATGAAATTGTCACTAAATTTACCAGCCAGGATGTTAGTGATCTCCATGGGCTTTGAAACGGCTGTGTCATTTTGATTCATTTTAGAACACTGCTGGGCATTAACACTGTAGCTTCCTGACGTTGCTAAAAATGATTGATAATTGTTATTATCCTTGTGTATTTAGAGTTTATAGTCTGCATGTCTTCCCCAATGTTGGATGGGCGTTCGAAAGACATGCGTAAATGGCCATGCCTTCGTTGAAGGTTAGATGTCGAGCTGACACCTCGGCATTCGTGAAAATCTACTGCCAATCATTAGCGGACCGGAGTTCCGCTGTGGCAACCCCTAACCGGGAAAAGCCGAAAGACAAACAACAACATTCCGAATACTTTACATTTGTAGAATAGTTAAACAAAAGTAACAAAGACATATCCAGCCCCCATATGAAGGGCTGAGATTTTCAAAGAAGAAAACATTTGTTTATTCTTTTAAGCTACCTAATTCACTTGCTTCAAAGTTGTGGAGCTTCAGAGTAGGCATAATAAAGTACAGGGTTGCGAGTGACACAGTTCATAATTGGGGTGCAGGAGAATTGGCGAGGTGCATTACTGTTTATAGTTTCATAGATATATACTATGCTAATGACCACATAGGCCTTTACAAGTCTGCAATACTTCCCAAATGTATCCAACAAGGCTTTTTAATGCTCTAGATTTTTTGGGGTATATTTTAGGGTTATATACATAAGAGGTCAAGCAATTTACAGGCATTAGAGACATAGGAGCCAGATCAGAGGTGAATTTCCAATTTTCCATCCACTGGTCCAGGTTACGAATGAGCTCTGCCTTCTCTGGATAAGAAGCTTTTTCCAGAGGAGGAGTATTCACTGGGACATATGCCTGTCTCTCCAGTAAGTCCTATTTATATCACAGGCAATGTTTAGGTCCCTGGACTGGATAGTTCTGATGATATTATTTTTTTTTGCAGATATGCAAAAGGTCCATCAGAGTGAGATCCAAGAATGCCTTGTATACCAGGCATTGATTACCCAACAACAATCTGTAAGATATGGAGTATAAAGGATAGGATTTTGAGGCCATCTACATATGACATGTTGTTTATGCCCTGTATTCTTTTTGTGAGGAACCTCTGTGTACTTTCCAGTTGTTCCACATGCTTAGTCAGGTACATACCCAAGGAGGCATTGTACTCAATGATGGTCCTGATGAGGGTCAAATAAAATGACAAGAATACTTCCTTGGACCTAAATGCCATATCTTTGTTGATAAGTTGAGCAACGTAGAATGATTTCCTTACTACCTTAGACACATGCTAGTTGAAATCTAGGTTACTGTCTACATACATACCCATACCCTCTGACTTCTGGGTCTACTCTTAAGAGTGTGCTATCAATAAGGTAGTTTTCTAGCATAGCCTACTTTCCAAATGGTATCATTGTGCATTTCTTGGCATTAAGTTTTAAACTGTGTTCTGTCACCAGTTATTTGTCTGTGTTAACCTTTACTGGAGGATATTAGTGTCTTAGAGGAATTCCATGACTGCTCCTAATTTGTAGTCATCATCAAACTTCGTCAGCCAGAGGTCCTAGACATTGGCCTTGACCTCTGAGTAGTAGGCACCAAAAAAGAGGGAACCCAAGACAGAGCCCTGAGGGACTCCACTAGTGACTGGCCTCTTTGTGAAGGTAGACTCCCTTATCCTAACTTTGTGTGTCCTATCTGAGAGCCAGCTAGACATCTAGCCTGTGACACATGAGTTCATACTTAATTCCATAAGCTTGTTTACAATGCCTAAATGGGGTACTGTATCAAAGGCCTTGGTCAAGTCAAGATAGGCAATATGCACTGCTTTTTACTCTCCCATTGGCTTGGAGGCCTTCTTGAAGAAGCCCACCAGGTTTAGTAAGTATGACCTTCCCTTGATTAAACCAAACTAGGTTTGAGATAAAAATTGTGAAGTATAACCGATCTACATGAAAGTCTCCAGAATAGATGGTATTCCTGTAGAATTTTGGAAGCTAGGAAGAAAAAACTGATAAAGATCTGGAAGGTTTTAACAGCATCTTATGGGGAAGAGAAGTACCACCATCCTGGAAGAACGCAGTGGTAGCTGTAATACCTAAAAAGGGTAAAGATCCATCAGATCCAGCTTCATACAGGCCCATTTCAATACTAAACCATGATTATAAAGTGTTCATGTCTATAATAACTAAAAGAATGGCAAAAGTAATGCCAAAACTGATAGATATGGATCAGTTTGGTTTTGTAGAGGGGAATAAACATTTGACAACATTAACAGAACACTGATGATCCACAGGGAAGCAGAATGTAAGAAAATAGCATTGTTGTTGGTGGGTCTTGATGCAGAGAAAGCATTTGACAAACTAAGATGGGACTTTATGAGCAGGGCCATGGAAGCATTTGCATTTCCTGAAAAAATTATAAGGTTGATTAGGAGGATATATGAGGGATCCGAGGTGAAAATTAAAGTGGGAGGGGATCCTCTCCAATAATTTCTGCTTGAGCAGAGGGACCAGGCAGGGGTGTCCTCTTTCCCTTTTATTACTTGCATTATATTTAGAAATTTAGAACCATTGGGAAAGAAAATAAGGGACTCAGAAATTCAAGGATATAATTGGTATGGTAGTCACGAAAAGTTGGCTTTATTTGCATATGATATTATTTTATACTTGACAAAACAAGAAAAAGACATCTTAGTGTTGTGGAACATTATGAGACAGTTTCAGATCTTTTCAGGATACAAAATTAATGAAGCTAAAACAAAGGCAATAGAGGTAAATTATGTACCCACATATGAACTGGTTTGGGAATACCCATATTTATAAAAAGAAGTATTTAGGAGTATGGATTAAAAATTATGCTAGTGTGGCAGCAGCAGCTAAGGATATGTGGGAAGAGACTAAGCAAAAGATAATAAGCCACGGTGGTGCAGCGGTAGTGTTGTCGCCTCACAGCAAGAGGTTCTCCCATTCGATTCTCGGGGGGAGCGCCTTCTGTGTGGAGTCTGCATGTCCTCTCCGCAGTCGAGTGGCGTTCGAAAGACATGCGTGAATGGACATGCCTTCATTGGGTGTCAGGCTGGCACCATAAAAATCTACTGCCAATCATTAGCAGACTGGAGTTCCACTGTGGCGACCCCTCACCGTGAAAAGCCAAAAGAAGAACGACCAAACAAAACAAGACTAAACAAAAGATAATACAAAAACTGAGAGAATGGAAGCTTTGTTATATGGATATGGATAGTAAGATACAAGCAGTTAAAATGTTTTTCATCCCTTTAGTTTTTATTAACCAGAGGAAAAGTTGTCGGTAGCAATTAATAAAGAGTTGAAAGATTATATCTGGGAGGGGAAGATAGCAAGAGTCAAGTAGGATAAAATGATTCTTCCAGTAGAACAGGGCAGATTGGGATTACTCAATTTGAAGGGGTATTTTACAGCTACAAAGTTAAGATTCCTATACATAGCGCAAGCAGAAAACTATAATTCAAAGTGGAAAGGGATGATGATGAAACGAGGGAAGTTCAAGAAACAAGGATGGATGCAGGCCTTTAAGGAGAATAACAATAATTTTCTGGAGTCTACTTGGGGTATAAAAATATCTATGTAAACATTTCCAGAAAAAAAATCCTAAATCTTCTAGATTTTTGTTGCATATTTGGGAGACATACATATATCCTTCCATTGTTTCTTTGCAAATTGCTTATCAAGTCTTTCTTCCCAATCCTTTCTAACCTCCTCTGATTGATTATTATAGTTATCATGCAATATTTTATATGCCCTACTAATTACTCCTTTTTTAATGGCAGCTTCTTTTCCAAATTCTATTAAAAATTCTGCCAGTGCTGGTCTTTCGCTACCCCCCCCCCCCACCCCGTTTCTTTCTCTTTGCCTACACTCTGATATCAATCCTTGATAGGGGAAGGCAATCTCTAGGCAATATGCACTGCTTTTTCATGCAGTCCAAATAAATTCTTGGCATCTTCCAATTGTAACATTTTTCACCCCGACTTGAAAATCTCCACTTTTTCTAGGAACTTAGCCCAAAAGGGAAGTAGGATTACTGTGATATGTACATAGACACATTTTCAACATTAAGTGCACAGCCCAACTATACATGAAATTACACTATCTGACCATACTGTGCTTACCCTTACCCTGACTATTATTATGGATAAGGTACACAACAGAATTAGAAACTGGAGATGGGCCCACTTTCTCTGCAATAATATGACAAAGAAGTTGAAACATATAACAACAGATGATTTTGGCAGGAACCCTAAGGAAGATGTTCCCTCAGATAGGCTGTGGTGGGAGGGATGTAAAGTGGCTATACTTGGAGAGCAAGGGTTATAAAAAGAAGGAAACAGACCAAGCCATTAATGTAAAAAAAAAAAAAAAAAAAAACAATAAACTAAAGGAGGCACAGAATAGACTGCAATGGGGGAGGGGAACAGTTATTTGAGAAGTGAAGTTATGTACAGAAATTGATATGATGGAACTAAGAAAAGTAAACGCTGAGTTGAGGAGGAGGAGGAGGAGGAGGAGGAGAAAGGTACCTCAGATGTATTGCCTATTTTATTAAGCAATGGTCAGCTGGTACTCTCATTTCTCAGATTACCATACACCCAGAGGACATTATTACAGATAATGAGGCATTAAAAAGAGCCATTTTCATGTTCTATGTCTTTCTGTATGGGCTGGCTGTAGCTACTGATGTATCTACTTGGACATTTTTGGCAGCTCACATTAGACTGATATGTCAATAGACAGAAAGGGTCTTAATAAGCTCTACTTTGTTCTGAGGTAGTTTAGGGAATATCAAGGGTAAAGGCCAATAAAGCTGCAGGCATAGATAGATTCCCACACAAATTGTATAAGTGGGGTGGGAGGAACTTATGGACACACTGTCACAGGTCTATAACTCCTGTGGAGAACATGGACACTCCATCCTCAAAACATAATCAAGCCACAATTACAGTCACTTTGTTTGGGGCAATTACAGACCTATATCATGTATTAATGTACTCTCTAGTATCAGAATAATTCAGGAAGGTCAGAACAGATTTGTGAAGAGCAGAGATATCTGAGGCAACTGGTGGGCTATGATACATTTCCTGCATAATAACAGTGGGACACCACATGGTGCTGAATTTGTATTTTTTGATATAGCAAAAGCATTTGATTGCGTATGATGGGAATTTCATAACTTTACACAAAGTCCTCATTCAGGGTAATGATTAACACAGGTCTTTCTAAGTCAGAGAAAATAGGCTATGATATAAAACAACAGTACCCACTATTTTAGGATTGTTCCTTCTGGTTATAGAGGAGTTAGCAGGTAAAATACATACTTTTCTTGGAGAGACAAAGAAATCTAAGGGAATTTACATTATCTTTCAACTTTTTGTGGATGACTGTGTGGTATCTTTGTGGATGACTGTGTGGTAATGAGTGGCGACCTTCCAAAAGTATTAGATGGAGTATTAAGCATCTTTCAGTCTTTTTGGAGAGGTGTCAAGCCTAAGATATAATCTTACTAAATCATCTTTAATTCATTGTTAGGGATCAGTTATAACATATAAATATTTTGGCTTACTGGTAGTAAACCGTTGACATCTGTGTTAGAACTTCAGTAGGATATTTGCAAAGTCAGAGAGCTTATTTATAAACTGGTCCACTTTACCACACTTATGGGTAGAATTCAGGCAATTCAAACCATGATCACATAACATATCATTTATTTATTCAGGAATATACCAAGCCAGGCCAGGAACCTCACTCTGGCACTCTTACAAAAGCTCATTGACAAGTATGTTCTAGGACACTATGGATGAATGATTTCCTCCTCATCAGCTTACTTACCTAAGTGCTTTAGAGGACGGGAACTCCCACATATTTCCTGGTATGCAATAGTTCAAGTGAAGTCAATTTATTAAGAAGGGACATAGAAAAGGGATGGAAATAATTTATGATTATTATATTGATGGTAGTTAACCTTTCCCCAAGTCCTAATTGAATGCGTATGGGAGTTCTACAATGAGTGTGTAGAATTTAGAATCATGGAATGGGGTAGGGGTCCCACTAATTGTATTTGGGTCACCGTAGAATCACGAAATGTACTCTCAGAGCTGATAAGGACTTTTGGATAAGTAAAGAAATAGTGGAATCAGAAAAACTATCACTCAAACTTGGCATTATGGAGCTCTTGAGTTTTTTTTGTTCCATAAGTTGCATTTCATCTTAGGAAGCAATATTGGTTAACATATTGACAGAGCAGACAAATATGGTCAGAATATATCTATCCAGAAGAGAAACCCGTGGTGGTGGTGCTGCGGTAGCATTGTCACCTCACAGTAAGACTCTGTCCGGTTCGATTCTCAGCTAAAGCGTCTTCTGCATGGAGACATGCATGAATGGGCATACCTTCGTTGAAGGTTGTGCATCAGGGCTGGTAACTCGGCACGCAAAAATCAACTACCAATCATTAGCGGACCGGAGTTCCACTGTGGCGACCCCTAACCGGGAAAAGCCGAAAGACACAAACAAACAAATATCTATCCAGAAGAGCAATCTCAAAAAATTCTTCCATGGCAGAAATTAATTAAAATTACACTGGGTAGACCAGGTCAGATATATAAATATATGTGGGAAAGTAGATTGGTACTTTTGAAGTGCTTCCTGGAGAGCAGATGGAAGGTACAATAGCATGTAATGGTAACCCCATAGAAATGAGAAAGATCTCTGCTGCTAAGGAAGCTTAGTTGTTGGTCTTGATATAGGGACCAGTAGTTGAGACTGCTATATAGATGGTATTTTATGCCCTCCAGACATGCTAAGTTGAATATCAATAATAACAATGGCAGGTTTTGGATGTGCTACCAATCAGGGGCATATAATTTATACATCTTTTAGGAATGTGCAATAATCCTAGTGTACTTGTGACACCTGATACAAATGTTACACAGGGCCTTTTATATTAAATTAAACCTTGGATGGGAATTCTGGATATTTGCACTCATAACCAATGTAAAACCAAAAGCATCAGATACTCTAAATGTAGGTTGGATTTTGGTTAGCTTTATGAAACCTTTATTTGTTAGGCATTGAAAGACATAACTGATAAACATGTCAGTGGTTTTCAAAAACTTTTTATGTCGACACCTAGGAAATATTCTGTACTCATTCAAAGATGGCAGTTTGAAGCTGCATATTCCCCAGGCACAGAGACATTTTTTTGATAATGACAGATCATTGGTTTTAGTTGATGGATATATATACATGCATGCTGGTATTAACCATTGGTTCATAAACATCTTAGTGTCTTACATATATCTAAGCTGAGCATTTATATAGTGTATGCAGTTATTGTTAGTGTTATTTCAAGTTTTATTTAGCAATGTTCTGTTGTGTCATGAGGCTGAATGTTTTGTTATGTATTTTATCTATTGTTATATGTTAACATTCAGTTAAAAAAGAATATGTGGCAGAGGTATACATAAAATCTATATAAGAAAGACTCTTACATCACAGATACATGTGATGGCCTGTTCAGTGATCCAGTCAGACCTCCTGAACAGTGAAGCTAAACTGGACTTAGAAACCTTGGTGATAAGAATGCTGCAGAAAGTGAAATGAATTGCTTAAAATTTTGCAAAATGATGCAGTTACAGATACACTGGGGGATAAACTAATTACATGCATTGTATCATGATTTCTTGTAGGAAGTTGTAAATCACATGATATATGGAATTTGCCAGCAAATTTGGAAAATGCAACAATGGTCATTAGATTGTAAAAGGCCAATTAGTATTCTCAACTCAAAAAAGGGCAATGCTAAATCATCCTTTAAGATGTACCTTGCTAAACATATCAAGCGGTCAGAGAGAACCTGAAGGTCCTGACAAAAAAAAAAAAAACATCATGGGACTAATGGATATGAGCTATCAACAGTGTCTGAAGGCCTTGTCCCTGTATTCAGTGTCCTACAGACTCCTTAGAGGTGATCTGTGCCTTGCCTTCTGGGCCAATACAGATCTTGAAGTCCAAAACCTCTTATTTCTACACAAATCAAACTGTCCTGTGAACACTAGAACTGGAGATCTGAACCTGTTTCATCAGATAAATAAATCACAGTGGCGAGACTAATATGTCATGCAGTGACTACTTTTTCTTTGGAACAAACTTCCTCTCCAGATCAAGCAGTATGATACATTATCTTCCTTTAATGAGAAATTAGACAATTGGATAGGTATTTGTAAATGCTCAGGTATAACTGTCCTATCACTCCTTCAAAAAGAAGGTAAGTTCTAAGCATTGGTACTAGCAAGGTTTGAATGGACACATAGCCCAGTTGCCTTATACATTATGTGATCTACATTTCTGTATATAAAGAACATAATTTTTCCGAGGGGGGGGGGGTAAGAGTTTTGAGATCATACTCTAATTAATTTAAGTCACTGTACCACCAGCATCATTTTATCTAACATCAAGATTAACTATGACAAACTAGGCAAACCTTTTCTCTGTCAAAACTCAGTAAGTAATTAGCTTGTGCAGATCCCAACACCTCTCCTACTATAAATACTGCATGCTTGATTTTACCCTGAGTGTCTGTCTGAATGATAAGCATAAAACTGATTTGATCTTGATGAATTATATGTGGTTAGCAACATTTAAGTCTATTGGTCAAAGTGTGTATTATGATGTTGTACTCGGAATTTGATGGTTATATGAATCTACATGAAGAGCATTAAGTAGGATTCTCATTTGGATTTTAGAATGACTTTTTCCAAAATAACTTCCATGTGTATGAACAGATACATTGGAAAATAGACTGATTATAGCTGGCTTACAGATGCTGTAACAGCGGGAGGGATTTATATGCCCATATTGTCCATTGTATGCCACCATAAACTAGAAGCCCTGAATCAATAAGCTGCTGGCCAGCTGGTGTCCAATTGCCCAGCTTGGGTCAACTGGGATTGTACGTAAAACTAATTAATCTGCCAGACAAACTAAGGATTGCTGCACTCAAAACAGGTTCACTTACAGTATGCAGCTTAGAAGTGGATGACATGATGGTAAGGATGAGGCTGGACATCCTGTGTATCAGGAGAATAGAGGGAGGGGCAGTGCAGCAAAGCCACTTAACTTGGGATCTACTAGTCAGGGGATGGACAAACTAGAAATGGCATGAGAGTTGTGGTAAGGGACAGGAGTCAAAAGACAGTGAGGGATGTCATCAGAATTAGTGGCAGACTCAATGCAATCAGACTCCAGTGCAAGGATAGGGCGCTTTTCATAATCTCAGCCTATGCCCCACCGCAGGGCTGTGATAGTGAGCAAAAGAGTGCATTCAGACAGCAGTTGCATGATCTACTAGATAAAGCAGGACAACATGAGTTGTTGACAATGTGGAACCTAAATGCAGATATTGAGCCAGACAGAACAGTATGTGAAGACTGCCTGGGTCCACATGTATAGAGCAACAGGAATAAAAAAGGATAGGCCATTCTAGACTTTTGTCTGGCAAATGTCTTGTTAGTGGCTAACACATGGTTCAGCAAGACAGACAGCCACAAAGTCATGTACAAGATTGACCAACATGCAACAAAGGTAAACTTTTTCATAATACGAAAAGGGCACTGGGGTAGAATCAGTAACTGCAAAATCATCTCTAAACCACTGGATGCCATAATCAGTTGCATGCAGTGGACAGAGAAGGTTCTGAGGTCAACAGAGATGAGGCTGAAGAAATGGAAGTTGAGTGGAGAGAAAGTACAAGAGCAGAAGTATATACTCAGGTTTCTAGCAACTCAGGAAGAAGAGGAAATAGGTAGAGTTAAAGAAAAATGGCAATGCCTCAAAACAGCATGTGTGAGGACTACAGAATAGATAGTGTGGCTGAGCCAGGCATGGAAATAAGGCACATAAGGAAAGCTGGTGGTGGAATGCAGAAGTACAGGAAGTCATCAAATGAAAGGAGTGAAGGAAAAAGTGGGAGATAGAAAAGACAAACCAGTTAAAGAAGGAATACTGGTTGGATAACAAAGAGGCTAAGAGAGCAGTTGCAATAGTAAAGTATAAGGCATGAGAGGACCTCTTGTATCTTCTGGAAATTAACTCAGTAGCTGGCACAAAGAAGCTGTATCAGGATGCAAGACAAAGGCAGAAAGATGAAGATAATCTTCAGACACTCTTCATAATGGATGCCTGCATCAACCTACTTCCAAGCCCACAAGACATAAAAGGCAGATGGAAAGAGTACTTTAGCAACTGTTGAATAAATAAAACCCACAGAAGCTGTACTGCCCCAAATACAGCTTATGATGAAAGAAGAAGAGGAGTCCAGCTTAGATTAAGGAAAATGAAGTCATGGAAAGCAGCAAGGTTATGATGAGGTCATGGGAGATATGATCAAGATGGTGGGTGAGTTAGGGGAGAAATACTTCGGGGGATATTCATAGCATTGTATAGAGTGAGGCTTATCCTAGATGACTGGAGAACAAGCATACCAGTGCCAGTGTACAAAACAAAGGTGGCATTCACAACTGTGGGCAGCAAAGAGACATCAAACTCCTGTCACACTGCATGAACGTTGTGGAGAGGGTGACTAATAAATGAATATACAGAGTAATAGAAAGTAAAATGGGAGTAAACAAGGACATAGGCAACCTCCAAATGCTTGACCCCACACAGTTTGGTTTTGTCAAAGGGAGATCATGCCTGTTAAACTTGGTCAACTTCTTCAAAACAGTCACTAAAAGCCATGGACAAGGGGAAGACAGTGCACACCGCCTACCTTGACCTAGCCAAAGCCTTTGACACTATTCCCCACTCAGGCATAATAGAGAAACTCTCCCAGCTAGGCTTCAACCAGTATGTTAACAGATGGGTAGCTAACTGGCTCACTGATAGAACCCACTCTGTCAAAGTAGTGGAAGCCACCTCTAGTAGTAGACCCATAACGAGCCACTCAGTCAAAGTAGGGGAAGTCACCTCTAGTAGTAGACCTGTAACGAGCAGTGTACCCAAAGGATCGGTCTGGGGCCTCTACTGTTTGGGATATACTTTTCTGATGTGCAAGCCAAACCCAGTGGTCTGTTGATGACGAAGTTTGCAGATGACTGCAAGCTGGGTGCTGTCTTAAATTCCCCTAGTGATGTGAACATCCTCCAAGAGGGCCTTACCCAAACTAATGACTGGTGCCAGAAGCATGGCCTCAAACTGAATGCCAAGAAATGCATCATTATCCCCTTTGGGGAAAATATCATCCCCACTAATTATGACATTAATAACAATGTACTAAACATGCAATCAGTCATGAGGGACTTGGGGACCCAGGTTGATAGCAACCTGACTTTTGACCACCATGTTGCCTCTGTTGTATGGAAGGCTTTTTACATAGCACACCTCATAAACAAGGGTATTTCATCCAGGAACAAGGAGGTTATAACATCCCTGTACTCCTCCCTTATCAGACCCATTATTGAGTACAATTCCCTCTTCAGCATGTACCTTGCCAAGCACATTCAGCAGTTGGAGAGACCATAGAGGTTCCTGGCCAGGAAAATCCAGGGTCTCAAACACCTATCCTATACAGACAGGCTAAAATTCCTTTTCCTCTACTCAGTCTCATACAGACTGCTCAGAGGTGGCCTGTGTCTGGCATACAAGGCCATTTCAGACCCAGCCTTGATGGAGTTGATGCATATCCGTAAGACAAACTCCACTTGCGCAACCCACATGCAAGGCCTTAGCCTGGTCTGCTACATTAATAGAAATTGTTGGTGGGATAGATTTGTGTCCCAGAGACTTCCCCATCTGTGGAATAGATACCCTCTCCATGTTAAGCAGAGTACCTCTGTAACCCTCTTTAAGAGGAACGTGGATGATTGGATGGGAAACAGAAAATACACCCCTGGGATCCCACCTGTCTCCTTGCTGGGCAGGTGAAACAGGTGCTGACTTTGAGGAAACATGGGTGAAATTCTTGGCTAGGCTTATAAGGGCCTCTGGGCTAATATCCTAGTATCATCCTATGAACCTATGAGCAGTTCAGTTTCTGATCAGGATGCAGCACAAGCAACTTGATGTTTGCAATGGGACAGATACTTAAAAAAAATGTTTGAGATGAAGAGTTCAACTGAGCATTCTAGACTTGGAGAAAGTATATAACAAGATTCCAAGAAAGCTGATTTAGGCAGTCCTGCAATGGTGTGAAGTACCAGAAACATTAGTAGAAGTAATGCAGGCTCTGTACAAGAATTCAATGACACAAGTGCGAACAATGTTTGGACTCACAGAGGGATTCCCATTGGGAGTGGGTGTGCATCACGGCTCAGCTCTGAAGCTGCTGGCATTCATACTGGTAATGGCAAACAGGTTTTTGGGGACAGATCAACAAAGCTCCCATATGCAGATGATGTGGCACTGTGGAGAGGACATGCAGACTCCACACAAAAGGCACTCCAGCCGAGAATCGAACAGGGGAACCTCTTGCTGTGAGGCAACAACACGTCAAAGAAGCTGAAAAGTAAGGTGTACAAAACAGTGGTGTACATGGTACAGATACCTGGGCAGTAAACGCAGAGCAGTTGAGGAATCTAGAGGAGATGGAAATGAAGTTTCTGAGATAAACAGATACACATTGTGGGACATATGAAGAAATGAGGGCATTAGAGCAGAAGCCCATGTAGCCCCAGTTACAGAGAAGTTCAAAGAAAATAGATTAATATGATTCAAGCACAAGTGCAGGAAAGCAGAAGACAATCTGGTGAAGAAGATTTGGGGCAGACAGGAAGAAGGCAAGAGGTAATGAGGGCATCTAGAAAAAATATGGATAGATTATGTGGGTGAAGATCTGTGACAGTCAGAGATGAATGTTAAAGAAGGTAGGAGAGTGGAAATGAATCAAGAGAGATGGTGATAGTTGAGTCAACACTCTGACTTCATGTAAAACAGGGAATAAGGAATTGATGATGATGATGCCCAGTGCTGACATCTTGCATAGATGCAAGTTACTACTTTGATTCTGAATATGAAAGCTTGCTATTGACTGGTATAAGTGACTGCAGCCCTGGTTGTTAAGAAAGGAAAGTAATACTTGTATTGAGCTTATCTGAATGTAACCAGCTCAAAGATTTTTGCAGCAATGGCAGAACTGCAAACAAGTGTGTAAGTGTGTGTGTCTGTGTCTGTGTTTGTATGATATTTGTGTCAGAACCTTGTTTGGAGAATAAAAATCTTCTTATCGGTGTTGACTGCTGACTCTTCGTTTTCCTAGAGAGATGATGATAGGTCTCTAAATAACAAAGAACAGAGCTGCATTTTCTACTTATCACATTCTGCTGCTTAATGCATGAGGAAGTCCTCACCTTCTTTCTTTTTCTTTCTTTCACACAGATACATACACACACACACACACACACACACACACACACACACACACACACACACACACACACACACACACACACACACACACACACACGCACATGCATTCACACATATATGTGTATCTATCTATATGGACTGTATTCCCCAACTGTGACATCCTCAGCCTCCTCCAAGGATCATCACATGGAATGCCAACACATCTGCCTTCTTCCCAGGATGGGCACACTCATTCCATCCTGCCAGCATGTTTAGGACTCAAGTCGTTTTTTGGACACAGATTGCCTTGGCTGTTATCAAGGCTTTATGCCTCTATGACATAGTGTTGGCTTATTCTATATTCTTGACAATCTTGGAAGCTGTTCTGCAACACATCTGTCATTTGTTATTATTGAGATTTACTTTTAGTATTAAGTCCCCCGATCTGGTATTAGCTTATCCCATAGCATGTTCATCATAGACTTTCAATTAGAACTGGATCAGCTATTGCCTATAGACCAGGGAGAGGTTACCATCAAGCAAGATTTAAGAATAAAAATATAATGGCATTCCAGAACCGTTTCTGAATAGTTAGTTTTTTAAACCCTATTATTTTACTAAGAAGGAATTGCTGTAGCATTCCATTTGTTCAGGTGGTTTGATTGATGGCTATTGAAAACAGCATTGTATTTAATAATAAATCAAATCGGTAAGGTATGAAGTGGGTCAATTCTCTCTCTAAGGCAGCATCCAAGTGTGTGCTACACAATCTCATTAGAAGTAGATCAGCTACAGAAAACACTTTTCTGTCTTTGGTTGATGTACATGGGTGAGAGTGTAAAAAGCTAACTGATACCGATTCTAGATCTTTAACGGCAGACATTTTTTGTGATTTGATTATTTATTATGTAATCATAATTTATGTCCATTTTGCAATGTCTAAGGATAGTACATTTCCTGACAATAAACATGAGTGCCATTTCAGACCATTTTTCAGAATTTCAGCATTTATAAATGGAATAATTACGACACCCAGTTCACAGCCATCAGCATATTTGTTATCCGTATTCCATTTTTCACTTTTACATCTAAGAATACTAGTCCAAAAAGAAATGGGCACAGTACAGAGCCCTGTGGGATACCACTTAACAGTCATCAGGATAGACAAGTGCTCTCCCATGCTATCTTGTGTCTAGTTGATTACCTAGTATTTTTCCAAATGAATTTATATAGAAATTGACATATAATGCTATTATTTGTTTTCAGATTTTCTGTTATGAAGATGGTTTAAATTGTGATAAATGTGATAACAAGGTCAAGATAAGCAGTATACACTGTTAACCCTTACATCATGTGCTCACATTACCAATTCTAAGAATGCCTCAAGATCCAAAAGGTAAAATCTCCCCTTAACAAACTCATACTGCCCCTACATGTAACAGAAGGAGGTCTCCTCTGTCATTTTGAATAAGCTCCATTCTGTATCTCTACATGTACTCATTTATAATGCAGATCAAGCTGATGGCACTAAAATTGTTTGAGTCTGATGTGACCTCCTTCTGTCTGTTTTATAAACATGAACCACCACTGCTTGGCATAATAATTTAAGGGATATATTTAGTGTGTTAACACATTTATGTTTGATGGAGGTTTGGTCAGGTTTTCTCTAGTCCTGTGTACAAAGCCACAGGATATGTTTTTGGTACATTGGAACCCGAGTCTTTAATTTTACTTATGGCAGCAGTTATTTTGTCTGTGGTTATACAAGGAATGTCTTGCCTGGTCTTTACAACACCATGACATATTTCCTTGCTTCTGGCAAGGTCTCAGTTTTATTTTTTGCAAACTCATTTGTTATTTCTTATGGCCGGGAGATCATTTCATTATTTATTGATAACATGCTGCGTTCAGAATGTTGCCCTTTCAATTTTCTTTTACTTTAATTTTTCTTTTCACCTCTTTTTTCCTCCATGCAGCTATCAGCTGACCCGAGTGTAACCCTCATTTTATGTGTCTTCCTACCTCTCCTCTACTCCCCAAATGTCCTCTGATTGGTTGCAGCCAGCAAGGAAAAATAAGACTTCCTAGAATAATGTACTCTTGTTTCCATAGCCGGCCTTAGGCATAGGCCAACTAGGTGGCCGCCTAGGGTGCTGGTCTAGCAGTGGAGCTTTTTCAGTATTTATTTGGTGTAGGTAGCCAGGATGTGGTACCGGGTGGTGTAGTGGGAGGCACAGTGGAGCCCTTTTGCCTAGGCCACCAGTTGACCTAAGGCTGCTCCTACTTGTTTCCATGGGGTGTTCTGCATTAGATTCTTCTCCTACACATACCCAGCACAGTTGGAGGATGGCCCACCTCTCACATCCGCAAAGGACTGACATCAGTGAGCAACTCCACCCATACTTGGTAGCACTCTGCAGTAGCTTCCCCAATCTTCACCAGGCAAATCATACCACATTGTGTGCTGCAGCCACATGCCCCTCATCTTCCTTCTTCCCCCAGGATGGGCATGCTTGAAGCCACATGCCCCTCCCCTCCTCCTTCCCCCCAGGATGGGCTTGCCCATCTTTACCTGCAATACTTTAGGCATCCAAGCTGCTAATTGAATGCTGTTTACCTAGGCCATATTCAGGACTTTTTCCCTCTGTGCCACAGTGCTGGCTTTCACTTTTGATTTTCTGATGTATTTGAGTTTATAATCAGAGCTGGAAGATTTGATAAGAAAAGAAGGTTGTTAATGTGTCATTTAATATAGGCTTGTTTAGTTACTAGCTAAGTACTACCTTTTTCTGTTTCATATCTGGACAGACAGATTTATCTTCCAGAAGTTACCACACATTTGGAACAGGCTCCCACTTCATGTCAGAGCACCTTATTGGCCCTCTTCAAATACAATCTGGATGATTGGATGGATAACCGGAAATTCACCCCGGGGTTCCCCTGTGTCCCTCTTGGACATGGACATTAGGTGCTGATCATGGAAATAAGGGTAGAACTTGGCTAGGATTGTAAGGGCCTTAGGGTCATTAGCCTAGTAACTTCCTATGATCCTATGATCCTATAATCTTATTAATTTTGTGATAATGTGAAAATTTTTTGTTTGCTTAATTTAGTTGCATTATTTGTCTTTTATTGTATGTGTTAATGAGTGCAGAAGTTAATATCGTAAAATGTACTCAGAATATTCAGAGCAGACTTAGTTGGATCATTTATGATAGCATTCAAGATCCAAGTCTGCTTTCATAATTATGTCATTTATTGGATTACATTTTCCATTGGTAAAGTTTTGGATGAATGATGATGACTCTGTTCAAGAGAAATCTTGATGAGTGGATGGGAGATCGTAGGTTTACCCCGGGAATCATCTCTGTGTCACTGCTGGACAGAGGCACAGCAAACTAATGGCTATATTATTCTCATCCTAAGGGGTGGTGAAAGCCACACACACTCTGGCTAGGCTTATAAATGCCCTAGGGCAGATAGCCTAGTATGAACCTATGAACCTATGAACCTAATTATTTATGAATACGTCTGATTTATTTTATTTATCAGAAAAAATGGCATAGGACTGGGTGGTACTCAAACAGGAACAAATATTTAATCCAAATGAAAGCACTTACTTAATTTGGATTAAATATTTGTTCTTGTTTGAGTACCACCTGGTCCTGTGCCATTTTTTGCTTTCCTTCAGTTTATTTCATTTTTTATCAGTCATTTTATTTATCCTTTGTTGACTGAGTTAATCCCACTATCTTAACGGCCTCTTTTAGGGGAGACTCGAGGTGGTATCTCTACTACTGATTTAACTATTAGGCTCAAAATGATGGTAATACAATCTGTGTCAGTTATGCAGGGTATAACCATGAGTGGAGAGTAGAAAGATCTGAGGTTTGGTATTTGATAGTTAAGATACTTTCATTCATCCCTTGTTGGATTTCAAAGTAGTTTTTAATGCTGATTTGAGTAACATAGTTAATATTTGGGCATAGTAGTTTTGTTGAATACATTACCCAGTCAATGTAGTTAAAATCCCCATAAGGACTGTATTTTTATTGACTTTTTATGACCTGGAGTTTAATCAGAATCATCATACTCTGTCAGAGATACAGATGGTGCATTGTTGTCCTATATATAATATTCAATCTGATTAATGTCAGTGGTTGTATAAGTAATTTCTAGTCCTGAGCTGATTTCTTGGCTTCTAGCTTTATGTATTAATCTACAGAGACTGTAGCACTGTCACCTATCCCACCAAATCTACAACAACATAAAGAGATATACCCTGGAGTCTGTGGTACACATTTCAATTTCTCAGTAATAGTATGGCTATGAGCATCTCCCACAGAGAAAATAAACCATCTAAATCATCAATGTTGTTGTCTAGATTTCTAGAATTTAATAAAGCCACTTACAGTTGTATTCATTCATTTCATTAATTAGTTGCTTAGTTATTTTATGTTGTATATTTTTGCATTTAATTTTGACTTAGAATTGAAGAGTTGTACCAAAAAAGGTGCTATGGTTATAAAACAGTACCTCTTTAGTGCAGTCATAAAAACACTCATTTAACATTCAATCACACACTGTCAGAGATTCATATGCGAATAATAGGCTGTTGATTTAGAGGACCATTGGTATCCTAGAAACAATATTACAATTGAAAGTACCCATCATCATAACTAATGTATACCTAGTTGCAACTCCATTCCATGAGGACTTGAGAGACCAGACCCAGGGTGTATTTTTGATTGCCCATCCATTTACTCAAGTTATGCTTAACTCATTACATCTGAATGATGCCTCTAGGTGCATTTGCAGTTAACTCCTACTGATACCTTTAGGCATCAAATATTGCTTGTTCATATTTACATCAATAATTCCAAAACCATGTTATGTACAAGGTTTTAAACGATTTCATCTGAAACCTTACACAATGGCAAACCCAACTACATTAATATTTGACTTCTATCTAATGCAGGTATAGAGATATGAATTGTTTTTATGATATTAATTAATGTATATAATGTTTACATTTTTCTAAATAATTCAACAAACAAGTAACAGAGACAGAACTCATTAGCTTTATATGAAAGCTCTCAGCTAGATGAATAAAATGTTGCTGACAGTATGTGTGTAACTTGAGTATTAGCTGAGATATAAATTGTTTATAAAATATTACAACCATAATAGTTACTTTGTTGACTGTGACTTATAAAATTCAGTTTAAGACCTAGGACATAAAGAATACTACCATTATAAAAATAGTTTGTGCTGAAGGGTTTACCATTTATACTTCTTTCTTAACTCGTATGGTTCCAAAGATATGAACATTTGTTTGAAATGTGTGGGCGCAATTTGATTTTGTCAAAAGGCTTAGACTCCACCCATTGGAAGTTACTATGGAAAATTCCTGAGCTCCCTTGGAGTGAATGACTAAAAGAGGGTCAAAGTTCAGCTTTGCTTTACATCCAAAGGAAGTCTACTCCATAAAAGAGGGATTATGTGGGATATAGCCCTTTTTCACCAGCAGATCTTATTTATATTTCAGGGGACATTAATAACTCTTGAGCAGGTATTGAGGGTTCTAGTAGTTTTGCAGATTTGCAGGAGGCTGCATAGGAGTGGATCCTTTGAAGCTCTATAGGCTAGACAGAGATCACCTCTCAAGAATCTGGAGGAAACAGAAAAGAGACAAAGTGCTTTAGGGCACTTAGGGGTAGCTCAAAGAAGACATGCCCTTGATTTTTGTAGTGTAGAAATGTTGCAGTATTTCAATTTGGGTGATATGCTTAGATAGGTAAATAATAAAGAGCCATTATACTGTATTATTGGCTTGATGAGGGAAGAGTAGAGAGAGAGAGATAATAACTTCCTTAGATATGGAATAAATATCCCTGGTGATTAGTCTGGCAAGATAAAAAGGATTTTTTAACAATAGTGGACACATGGTGATCAAAGCATAGTTCTCTGTCAATGAAAGTGCCTTAGGCCCTAATGGCAGAATTAACTTTCAAAGGATTATTACTTACATGACAGGTGCATGGGCACCCAATTTTGCATAAGGTCACAGTGCTGCTTTTCTTAGTATTTAGCTTCAGAAAATGTCACAGGCACTACTTATTGGTGTATTTTAATCTTTCCTAAAGAATCTGGAAGGCAGATGGGGAGTTAATAACAGCTTTAATTTGCAGTCATCTGCAAACTTGTCATCCTTGACATCACAAAAGTGCACACCAAAGATAATTGTTTTTAAGACTGATTCCTGGGATATGTAGCTGGTAACCACTATTTTTGAGGATGGTGTGCTTCCCACAGTAATAGATTGGGTTCTGTCCATCAACTAATTTGCTATCCAGTGGGTGACATACAGGTTTACATTTAGTTTGATTAGCTTGCTGAGAGCTCATTTCATAGGTCCATAGGTAAGCACTAGGCTAGTTGCCTTTTGAGGTAATTTTAAGCCTAGCCAATTTTCCTTTTGGTGCTTGAATTAACCTATCCTGTTTGGTGTTCGATTGGCCTTACCCATTCCATGGTTTCGTCCTAGGGTTTGGCATGCAATGAGCTTCTCAGTGTATCTTTCAAGCCTCCTTGTAAGACTCAGACTAAGCTATGTCCAGTTGTAGACAGCAGTCTCTGCACTTCACTCTGCCTTCACCAGGAATCAACCTCGAAGGTGTAATTGAATGTCTGCCCCCCACAAAGACAGGCATGCCCATGCAGCTTGTCTACACAATCCTGAGCTGTAACTGCTAATAAAACCCAGGTCACCTGTGTGGTAGTCAGAGCTTTATTTCTCTACACCACTAGTGCAGGCACATATAACCTTAATCATAGTGACACCTAAGCCCCTGTTAAGAACAAAAGTGAAAGACTTGATTGACTTCTTCAGTTATCCAAAGAATACAAATAAATATCTTTGTAAATTATGCTTTCTATTATGAGCATTTAGTTTGTAAGTATAAATGAGAACAATCCATGGCCATCACTTTCACAGATTAAAATTGGTTATAGAACTATAAGGTACTTAATATAACCTTTTCTTGTATAAACAGCCATTCTATTCAGGTAAAAAGTCTATGAGATGTATCATTCCCCCATCAACTATTTTAATGAAGTGTGTTGCCTCTATTTAGTCCTGGCTTATAATAGTGGATATGGAGACATATTTCACTATTGGTGAGCATGTCCCCAGTACTAGTGTGGTTTGTGAAAACAAAACATACAAAAACATGATTAATGCAATTGTGGCGAAGGGACTAGAGGTACAGGTCTTAGTTACACTTGGCTCGAGGTTAATTATCATTTAACTAGGTGAACATTTACTGCCCAGCTTACTGCTAATTAAGAAAAGACACTTGCACAACACGTAGGACCCGTGGTAAAGATGGGACTTCCACCATAGCGGCTAGGAGTACAAAGAGGAAAACAGAACAGAAAACACATGTAGTTACTAAACTGTGAATGAAATTTCAGTTTCCTATCCATTCATCCAAATTACATTATTATTAAATAAAGTATAATTACAAAGGAATGGTGGGGGGAATAAACATATACATAAGACACATATATGTAATATATGAAGCAGGCTACTGAATGGCTACTTACTGCTATTACAGTACAGCTATACATTGGCACACTCCCAGTAACCGTCTGTATGATAGAACTCTCTGTATGCTAGGATGTACTATCTGAAGAGGGGGTCACAGGTAACAGTCCTGGTGTGTGCAGATATGTTGCATAACTTTTTGGAAATACTGCTGGTATGCCTACAGACAGTAATTATACCATGGTAATGCTGTGTGCCTTTGCCATACTATGCTTATTCTCTTGCCGAAGGTCAAACACACAGACAACCTATACAACTGTCTACTTGTAATCAGAATACCACAAAATGTGCTATATGTGTGTTCAACAAAGTTTAAGATACTCAGTAGTATCTGTAAGCGCCACACACATGCATCCCGCCGATAGAGAACAAATACAGTAAGACACTCTGAAGACAATTATAATTTCCAAATGCAATGAAATAATATGCAAGCCTACACCTAGGAAGTCCCTCCCATTCTGTGCTCTGTTACCTCCCAAGTTAGAAGAAGGAAAAAAAAAGATGAAGTCATATGCCTACAAGAAACACATTTATTCATCAGAGAACCAACATCTCTGAAGACTAAGCAGATACTTACAATACATCTCAAATACCCTTATTTTGATATTTTTTTCCCACATGCTAAAATGTCAGGATGGCACCTTCTCACCTCACTATAGTGGTGTCTGTACTGCTCACCAGGGCAGGCTATGCCAGTGGCATTAGATGCTGCACTGGTAAGTCTGACCAAAACATTCACTTTATGCTGGGTAGCCTGCCTAAATTCCTAAGTCAGGCATTGCTAGTGCTCCCTATGTAGCAACTGAAGGAAAGTGTGGCTTTCCTTGCTGTACCCCTGGGGAGTCTTGTCACACTTAGTATCCTTAGAAGATATGGCTATTCTCCAGGTCACAGTCTAGTGAACTATTACAAACCTCTCACAGTCACATCCACATACATTGGCATTTTTGACACAAGCTGCATACCACAAGGCATTTTTAGTAGAGCAACCTGTTGCTATGTGATCTTAATGTGGCGCAGAAAATGGTGGCATGGCAGTATATTTTCTAACTCAGAGCACTACTGTTCTTAGCACTTCCATCAGCTTTGAAAGTAACATAGTTTTTCCCATGTCCCATAATAATCTTTGATCCACCCACACATGCTTAGTACACTTTGCAAGTGCTCATACAAGTATATGACACTGAGACAACCCCTTGGCAAGATGTGGCCTACATGCATGATGTGTGTAGAATCAGCTGTTCAGTAACACTCATCAGGTAGAGACCAATCAGCATAATCTGATATGTGTAGAAACAACTGTTCAGTCACATTCATCAGGTAGGGGCTAATCAGCATAATGTGATATATGTAGAAACAACTGTTCAGTCACATTCATCGGGTAGGAGCCAATGAACATTACTGCTGGGCAGTAAAGCTCGAATGTATGCAATATAAACCCTGGCAGCTACTGTAAGCCTCACCATACTGCAGAAAATTACAACCAGGCAATCTCCCAGCCTTTTCTTACTAGTTCACTAATGTACCTTACTATAGGCTACTTTTGTTTATGAGGAAAATGTGAACTTCAAAGTTGTACTTACTTACTGCCTGTCCATAAAATATTGGTTTGAAACTGCATAGATAATGTGATTATTGAAGTTTTCTTAATATTATATATTAAAGGTACATCTATGTAAAATACTGTAAGTTGTTGCAAGCTACGGGGAGTTAATACAGAAGGGTGCAAGTCCATGAGCATTTCAACAATAAAATTCTAGAGCATGTCAGCTTTAATCATGGTAGTAATGTAACTATTTAGATATCAGTTTGCATGGACATGTTGTGTGAGGCTGTGGAGAGGTTGCAAACACCTCAGTACAGATAAGCCATGAGAAGGCTATTCCCCCTCCTACTCATCATATCATATCTATGCAATGCTGCTATTGTGTGTAGGAAGTCTTTCTTTTTTGGGGGGCACATTTCACATACATTGTAATGCTGGATGCACCAGCATGATAGAGCACAGCTGCACGGCAACCATAAGACAAATTTTACTTTGGCTTATAATATATATAGTCCGACTTCTTAATGCTAGCTGCATTACAGATTGTTATGCATTCCACCTGCAAAAAGGATGATGCCAGCACATTTTGCATCAACACACCTGTAGGCTATCAAAACATATATCTGTGTATCAGCTGGACACACTCTGCATCTGAAATGCATAGCCTTATCCTACTTAAGGATGTATCTGCAGTATCACAGAAGTAAATGTATCCTTAAATGGGTTCTGTTTCTGTTCCCTCTGCACCTCTCTGTATATATAGTCATGATAATCAACCATGGCTACAACCGACTGCTGTTCAAGGCATACCCTCTGGAAGGTCAGCCACTGCTGGCCATCACATGGATGGCAGGAAACTGTGCAGTGTTGTTACAGACCATTGCTCAATAAATTGCCAGCTAGACATGCCATCAGTCCATTACTACTTTTTTCGGGGAAGATTGTACTACAGGTATGCAAAAACTGTTTATAGGTATGAATTTCTGTGTACTCACACACACACATTATATATATATATATATATATATATATATATATATATATATATATATATATATATATATATTGGTGACACCTACCTACAGCACATAGGAAATTAAATTGTATGAGGGTGGGTGTATGAAAGCTAATGGTGTACTTATCCTCACATACATTTTAATTTTTCTCATGCATCGCAATACCTCAAAAAGGCAAACAAAGGAAAAGCAAGTTTTCCCACGCACAGAATGAGTTCTTGCTGCAGGCCATCCATCTCCATGGTTGGTGGATGACTGGCCAGGAAAAATCTGACCAGCCTTTTCATGACTGTGCCTGGCAGGATGCGGAAAATGAAACAAATGCTGTCAGTGGCCAAAACTGAAATTATGGACAAGTCAGACACAGGTCCACCAGCATTAGTGCTGTCAAAGCTTATGCTGCGTGCTTGGCATAGGAGCTGAGGATAACAGGAGGTGGTCTTTTGGCTCAACCACTGTTGTTAGAGAAGGAGGAGTTCCTTGTTTCTTTATATGGGAATCTCAGTCCTCAAGATGCCATGGCAGAATGTTGTATATTGAAGCAATATTTGACTTACTTCCAAGAATCTCTGTCAGAGATATCCTGATATGTTTGTCCTTGCTAAAATAGCTAGCTACCTATTGGGTAAATGTGCTGTGTACTGTGGATTACATGTACTGTCAATCCTTTCTAAAGAAGCAACAGGAGTTCAGAGTATAAGAGCATTACTACAACTAACACAGTCCCCACAGCACCCGTGACACAGAGCAACTCCAGTGTCTCACCCACCAAGTCAGTAAGGTGTAACACTCAAAAGCCAAATTTTCTTGTCACTGGACCCTCAATAGTGGGACACATGGATGTCCCACTCACCAGTTTGGACAAGGAGAAAGTTAAGATTAGTTTGCCTGTCTGGTGCCAGGATTCATCAGATCACACATGCACTGAGGTCTCTCAGCAACAAGTACCATTATGACTCAGTCATAGTTCATGTTTGTGTGAATGACCTGATACATACCTCACTAGACCATATGAAAAGAGACATGGTCCAGCTCTCTGAGTATGTGTTCTAGGCAGGTATGTCCCTAGCCTTAAGCAGCATACTACCCTCACCTAGAATGATGCCACATTATACATAAAAAAAATTGATTTCAATAAGTGGCTCTGTTTTTGGGATCATTCAAAGGGGATCCAGTTCCTGTCAGCCTGGGAACTCATGGTGGACAAACCTACTGCTTTGCTAGAGATGGTGTGCACCTGGCACCTCTAGGCTTTTGGCTGCTGGCAAAGGCTCTTTCCTTCCCCATAGTGCCTTTTTAGGCAAGGTCTCGAAAACAAAATTACTGACGTGAAATTAACCAATCAGAACAAAATAAGAATCATGCTACTAAATGCTGGGAGCTTAAACCAAAAACTGCACTCCCTGGAAGCACTTCTATCACTAGAAGATGTAGATGTCTTTGCAGGCACAGAAATCGGGTTCAAGGCTTCAGAGAGTACCCTGGCCTCATAAGACTACAATGCCTTCCACACCTTTAGACTGCAAAATGAACATGTGAAAACCAAAGGAGGCAGTGTTTCAATCTATATTAGATAAATTCACCTCCCGTCTAGTTAGACTGGACAACTCCATGGAGTTACTCCACGTCCATGTTACAGTGGGTAAGACCCCCATCCAAGTCATAGCTAGTTATAGATTCCCTCCATGGGTCAAGATGCCCATGAAGCCTACTTGGCCAAACTGAAGACAATCCAAATTTTTGCAAACACACTGGTTATGGGGGATTTCAATTATCCCACCATCAACTGGGAAACCTAAGCTAGCCCTAACTCACTAGTGCAAAAGTTCTTTAACTTTGTTAATTCAAATGCCATGGAACAAATTGTGCATACCCCGACCAGGAGAACAAACATTCTGGATCTGGTCCTCACCAATATGTCAAACAGATTCACTGTCACAACCGTTGGACCCTTCATTAGTTAAAACTGACCACAAATCAGTCACCTTTGAGCTGGCACTAGCACTAGAACTCACAAAAGATAAAATCATCCCAGGCTGTCTTCTAAACAGGCTAAAACATGAACTTGCATCATCATTAAGTACCCTTTTCAATCATAGTCTAACCACTGGATTTGTTTCTATGGAATGGAGAACAGCAACAGTTATTCCCCTCCCAAAAGGTGGCCTAGTAACAGACCCAGGGAATGACTGACCCATAAATCTGACCAGCCTGATCTGTAAGGCCATGCAATGTATCATTATGGACCTCATAAATAAAGACATAGGTGACTTCCACACCATGGATCCTACCCAGTTCAGCTTTGTGAAGGGCAGATCCTGCCTGTTAAATCCGGTGGATTACTTTGAAAATGTGACCAGGGCTATTGACGAGGGCAAATCTGTGCGCACAGCATACTTTGACCTGGCAAAAGCTTTTGACACAATCCCACATTCAGGAATTACAGATAAACTTAGCAAACTGAATATAAACCCCTTCATTGTAAGATAGGTTGCTAACTGGCTCATAAATTGGTCACACATTATCAAAGTGGGTGATTCCACATCAATCAGCAGATCTGTTACCAGTGGGGTGCCACAGGGGTCAGTGCTGGACCTCCTACTGTTTGGTATATAGTTCTCAGAAGTTCAGTTCAAAACTCAGGGGTTGTGTCTGACCAAGTTTGCAGACGACTGCAAACTAGGTGCAATCATTGAATCCCTAAATGATGTCATTATACTCGAGGAGGCTCTCATGCAGACCAATGACTGGTGTATCATCATTCCCTTTGGCACAATGTCCCCTCACACTATCAAATCAACAACAATACCCTAAGTACCCATGAAGTGGTAAGGGACCTGGGATCACAAGTTGACTGCGACCTTAACTTTGACCAGCATGTGCCTACTGGAGTAAGGAAAGCTTTCTATGTAGCACACATGATTAGCAAAGGCATTGTTTTGAGAGCAAAAGAAGTTATAACCCGACTAAACTCTGCATTTATCTGGCCCATAATGGAGTATGATCCCCTGTTTGGCATATACCATACTAAGCACCTGCAGCAATTAGAGAGACCTCAGAGGTTTCTAACATAGAATATCAAGGGGCTGCACCATGTGTCTTACACAGACTGATTAAAGTCCCTGTCACTATACCCATCTCGTATAGACTTCTTATGGGACACTTTTGCTTGGCCTACAGAGCCATCCAAGACCAAAATCTAATGAACTTGCTGCATATATGTAAATTAAATGACATTAGGGCTACCCATTCCAGGGACCTAAATATGGTCTGCA
Source organism: Protopterus annectens (assembly GCF_019279795.1). Classification (NCBI taxonomy): domain Eukaryota; kingdom Metazoa; phylum Chordata; order Ceratodontiformes; family Protopteridae; genus Protopterus; species Protopterus annectens. The sequence continues at coordinate 1,744,549,293 of NC_056731.1, forward strand.
ACTTAAATAGGACATGCTGGAGGGACAGATTTATCTCCCAGTGACTGCCACATTCTTTGGAACAGGCTACATATACATGTGAAACAGAGCACCTCTATGATACTGTTCAGGAAGAAGCTGGAAGAGTGGATGGGGCACCCTACATTGTACTGGGGATAGATCCTACAACCCTCCTGGACTTGGGCAGTCATCACTAAATGCAATCTTAGGTATTGGCTATCATTTCTATGGTATTACATTGGGATGAAACAGCTAGGCTTAAAATGACCTCCAGGTCGATATCCTAGTAATTTACTATGATCCTATGATCACTATAATCTGTTGTAATTATTCTTTCATTCGTTGGGATTAAAGTAATGGTAATGGGTCTTATTTACTGTGGGGATTACCCTTTGGTGTCTTCACAGGTGAGGTCTTGTCAGGCTATCACCTTGGCTATACCACTGCCTAATGTGAGAGAGGACTCAGACTATAACGATGATGACAACTGAACGTTGGCATGGACAGGGTTCATGGTGTCATTGTTGGATAAAGACAATGTGAAGTCCAGTTCCACACCCCAGTCAGTGGACATGGCCTCTGTGCCTATTGAACCAACCCAAGATACACAAGAAGACAAGGAGTTGCAGACAGGTCTGTCTGGGAATTGATGCGTCCCCCTGCACTGCAGTCCCTCTAGGTTGCAGCAAGCTCCACAGGGAAGACCAGGGTTGATGTTGTACCAGTGGCTGTAAACACTATGGGTATCATTCCCTCACTAGCCATCTCTATGAAAATGAACCAGAGATTGTGGAAGGCCATTACAGAGGGGACAGACTAACAGCATCTCTGTCCTTACTGAGATATGTGTTTTACAGGGTGTGACTGATTAACTGAGAGACTGCATGTCCAACATATGTCAGATTATGGACATGGTTTGTAGACAGCCTGTATGAAAAAGCTCTCATTGTGCATACTGGCAGCATGCCTGACACATTTCCTGTAGCTGCTCCACCTCTGTTTCCAGTGGTGAGGTTTACTGTGTAAGGGGCAGGCCATGGTAACTAACATCAACACAAGCAGTTTCCTCTGAGGATGATACTTGGTACTGTGGACCCTCACTTGTGCAAATGATGTTAAATGAGCCCTGTTGTCTGCATCTGTTGCTTGGGTTGCCTATGTCTGATGCATTGTTTGGCCAGTCAGTACATTAGTGATGGTTTGCTTGCATCAGCTTTCATTTACTGGATAGTGCTTTAGGCTGGTCAGTAGTTATGAGCCAGCTATTGTCTCTTAACCAGGGTGACACTATAGTGTTCCCAGCTTCATCTGACATAGTCTTCCCCTCAGCTGGCTCCTCCACAAGATCCTCATCAGACTCCACCTCTAATGCTTCATGTGGCACTTCTTTCTCCTGAATGTGTCTGCTCTGCTGTGACTGTCTTCACAAAATTGCATTATGTAATATACAGGCTGAAAATATCTTACTATCTGTGCCATGGTCTTATTGCAGAGCACCACTAGGCAGCAAAACCAGGCCTTCAGCACTCCAAACATATGTTTGATGATAGCTCAGGTTTGTGACAGGGCATAGTTGGATCCATTACTTGTCTTAGTCTGGGGATATTCCCAAGCATCCACTGAACATGGGTCCCAAGCCCAGTGGACTTCCCCAGTCAACAAATGTCAATAAATAAATAAATAATCACTCCAGAGCATTATCTGGCATTACAAATAAGAAGCCCTGGGGTAAGAATGAATGGCTCAGTGGTGCAGCGGTAGCATTGTCACCTCACAGCAAGAGGTTCTCCAGTTTGATTCTTGGCTGGAGTGCCTTCTGTGCAGAGTCTGCATGTCCTCCCTGCATTTGTGTGGGTTTCCCCTGGGTGCTCTGGTTTCTTTCCACATTACAAAGACATGCCTCTAGAGCATTTCTCCCAGGGCCACCACTGAAAATTGGCTTTGTTCCAAGTCGGACTTTCCCGGTTAAATAAATAAATAAAAATCACCCTGCATAAACTGCTTTTGTAAATTGCTTTTTGTCATATGTGTGAGTCATGGTTATTGCCTGGGTGACCTGTGGCCACATTGCAGATTACAGCTTGTCCACTACACACGACTTGGCATTTGACAGAGCAGAAACTCTGCAGTTAATGTACCCTTTTCTCTGCTCACTAGATGGGGCTTTTATTTTAATGTGGGTATACTCTATGGCCCTCAGTACCTTAGGAAAATGGGCTCTGTCATAAAAATCCTGCATGGTTTTGTCTCTCTCTCTCTCCTCTGTAGTAAATGGAAACCACATAAGCTCCGCCATATGCTGTAGCACGGTATCAGGGAATTGGTGCAACATTCTTGAAGCAGATGTCTGGTCACTAAAAGATCCCTATAGTATTATCAGAGTCATGCATTCCTTGGTATTCACTGGGACACATACTCCACACATCTCATGGGCCTGCAAGTGAGGATGGCACATCTTGACCAGTTCATGTATGGTGAATCTGTCCACATAGTACTGCTCCATGATTTCAGTGTTGTGAAGGGCATGAGATGTCAACATTTTATTTTATTTATTTATTTTATTTTACATTTGTTTACCGGGAAAATCCGACTGGACACAGGTCCATTTTCAGTGGAGGCCTGGGGAGAAAAGCTCCACAAATAACACAAAACAATACAATACAATACATGAGAGAGAGAGCTAACAAATCATGCATATAATATTCATACAGTATGGCAGAGATTACAGCTCATAACAGCGATAATCACTGAGGTACAGAATAAACTTAAAACAACATTTTTTTTTACAATTATAATTACAGCAAGGTAAATATCAATGAGTTAACAAGCTTTCAGGAGAAAGCTGTTTCTGTATAGCTGAAGCTCTGAAACAATCTTTTGGTATGGATTAACCTGGGGATTAACATGAGCATAGCCAGTCATTTAGACAGTGGGTTTTCAGGAGTTTTTCTAAAATGAGAATGGGAGGTAGTAGAGGTTATATGCCTTGGTAGTGCATTCCAGTTTTTGGCAATGGTGCTGACAAAGTGGGCTTTACCAGCTTAATTTTTATGCTTGATGTCAGTTATGAGTTTCTGGTTACTAGATCTAAAGACTATAGAGGGAATGTGGGGCTGTATTAGATGCTGAAGTGCTGGGGTTATGTCAGGAAAGTAGTAAAGTTTGTGTGCTATAGACAGTTTATATGAGGCAACTCAATCCAGTTGAGCTGTTTAAGGGATAGACAGTGGTAGGACCTATATGAGGCTTCAGTTGCAAACTTGGCAATCTTGTTATAGCAAGATTCCATTTTATTTAGATCAGTTTGGCGGCGATTAGTCAAGATGGGAGTGACATATAGGAGGATGGATAAAAGATGGGTCTTTGCAATGGTAGCTTTGGTATATTTAATGATAGAGTGATTGTTCCTGTAGAGGAGTCCAAGTTTTTTGTTAACTTTCCTGATGGTTTGTGCTATGTGTATGTCAAATTTCAGGTTATTGTCTATTTCTATGCCTAGAAGTTTGGTGTGTGTGGTTGGGCTGATTTGAATGTTATCTTTGGAGTTGATGGTGAAATTATTATTTAGGGGAGGTGATCTGCCTGGGCTGAAAATAATTAGTTTTTTTTTTTTTTTTTTTTTTTGGGATTAAGAAGAAGTTTGATGTTAGTGACCCACGTTTTTGCTAGGGTGAAGTTATTTTGGGTTAGGGTTTGCAGTTCATTTAAGGTGGGTGCGGCACATATAAGGGTGATGTCATCTACGTATTGTACTATTGAGGCACAGGATGTGGATGAAGAGATCTGGTTAGTAAATAGAGAGAACAGCAAGGGGCCAAGAATTGACCCTTAAGGGTCTCCTGTGGTTACTGGTAACATGGGGGATAGTTGGTCTTGCCAGAGAATTGCTTGCTGACGGCCTGATAAGTAGCTGTTAAACCATGATATAGAGGAGGGACTTATATTTAGGTTGGATAGAGTTTCAAGAAGCATACTGTGGTTTTTGATAAGTGTAAGAATTTGGAAGATACAAATAGACCCTTGTATCTATGGTGGTTAACTATGTTGGTGAATGATAGTAGTGCTGTGGTGGTGTTGTGGGAAGGTCTAAAGCCATGCTGAGATACGGAGAAAAGGTTGTTATTTTGGAGGTTCTGTATTTCTTGAGTATGAACAACTCTTTCTAATATTTTGGACAAAGGTGATAGAATTGCTATTGGACAGTAATTAGTGAGCCCTAAGGAGTTACCTCCTTTATGCAGTGGAATGATATGTGATTTTTTTCCATGAGGTGGGTACTTTGCATTCTGACAGAGACCTATTTATGAGAATAGAGACAGGATAGGCTATAGCATCAGCTGGTATCTGAAGGAAATCTGCTGGCAGCTAGTGTGGCTGGTTTAAGTTTTTTAAGGAGTTTGGAAATTACCTTGGTGGATACGGAGTGAAGGTTGAAACTGGGGGTATTGTTTGGTATATTAGGAGGGATGGGGTGGTTATTTGTGTAGGGCTATTAGTATTATTTTGGGCATTGGCAAGGGTCTGGACAGTTTCAGTACAGAATTTGTTAAATTGTGTGGGAATGTTTAGAAGATTATTTGGTAGCACAGGGGTTGGAGTAGTGGATTTTCCTGGGTGCAGTATGCTATTTGTAGTAGCCCAGAATTTTTGGGGATTGTGGGCATATTTTTCTTGCATATTTTTATAGTAATTAGTTTTTTTCTAATTTGATTTGCTTTTTGTCTTTGTTACGAAGTTCTAGGTAGTTTTGTCTCAAGGTAGTGGTTTTGTTTTTCTGATATTGAATCCAGGCCTTGTCCCTTTCTTTCATTATAGTTTTAGTATCTTTTTTTTAGCCATAGGGCATAGTTAGTTTTTATTCTAATGGCTCAGGAGGGTGCATGATGGTTTAGGATTTTTAGGAAGGTTGTGTTAAAGTATTCTACTGCTTTGTCTAGAGATAGTTGTTTTAGGGGAGTCCAATTGCAGCTTTTTAGTGCATTGATGAAGTCAGTATTTATAAAGGTCTTTTTGTTGCGAACTGCTCTGAGGATGGGTAGGCTGATGGTTTGGGATCTGTTCCTAATTAGGTAGGTTGGATGATGGTCACTTAGACTATCTGGATGACAGACAGATTGCTGTGCATGAGAGGGGTCAGATACCAGGATCCATTCTAAGATTGACTGGAGTTTGGATGTTTTGTCAATTCTAGTAGGGGTGGTTATCATTTGGGTAAACCTGTGGAAGTTTATAAAGGCAGAGGGATTGTGGCTGGAGCAGTTAAGCCAGTCAATATTAAAGTCCCCTAATAGTGTGGTTTGTTGTGGAAGGGAGTTGGAGATCCAACTAAGCAGCCTTTCTATTACCGTGATGTTATTGCCTGGTGGGATATAACCAACTGCAATAATTATGTGTTAGTTGGAAATAATTTTTAATTCGGCAAGGATTAATTCTACATATTTGACTTCTTGGGTATTGTAATCCAATTGCTCTATGGTGAGATCATTTTGGAATAATATTGCTACACCACCTCCCTTTTTCTGTAATCTGTCTTCTCGAATAATACTGTAGCCAGGGGCAGTAATCTCATTATTGTGGTGTTCTGGTTTAAGCCAAGTTTCAGTTAATATAATGATATCTGGTTTGTATAGAGCTAGTAGGGCATGAAGGTCCTGAATTTTGTTAAGTATACTTGTTGCACTAATGTTTAAGAAGAGAAGAGATGAAGTAGGTCT